>NC_089585.1:57354662-57534662 GCF_019320115.1 Miscanthus floridulus
GGTTGGCGCTTAGGGTCTTGTAGACGTCATGGCCATCAACATGGACAAACTCATCATCGAGGTTGCACTAGAGTTGGCGTGGTCTTCCTTGCGAGTCAAGCTGGTGCTTGGCCATCGCAAGGGCAGCCCCGTTTGCTCAGCACTATGCATGGTTGATGTTCTGATTTGCATGAGCGACATGTTCCTCCTTGGTTTCGCCATTCTAAGGGGGGCTGTCGATGCTGACGTTGAAGATTGCGCCACCACAGAAAAGGAGGGAGAGGAAGTAGTTCGATGGTGGTTTTGGCGACGGTCTCTGTGGAGCCCTGGGACTCAAAGTCTAGATTCTCCTCTAGGATGGTTTGGAGGGATGCTCGAGGGCATCAGCCGATGTGCATCATGTTGATGGCTGGCGGAGGCTGGTCGTCGATCTGGTCAGCGGGAGGTTGGACATCTCCAACTTGGTCGGTGAACTTGTCCCTTAGGGCATCCTGGTAGGCGGCGGTGACATTGGTGAGCCTAAAGGGTAGAGCTACAACCCCTTGAGTTTTTCGAGTAGCCTCCAATAGATCTAGATTAGAGGGTGGTCAGTGCTGAACGAGAGTGTCTAGAGCCAATTCGGCGATGGAGAGGCAATCGGCGAGCTTCTAACCAACCTAATCGATGGATGTGATCATATCGTCATTGTTGATCTGCCACCTTTGGTAGCAAGGAAGTGGGTGGTGAGTTGTCGATGAATGTGACCTCGAAGGTGGTTCCAAGAATGGATCTACAGTCATAGGTATTGGGGTGATTTGCGCAGAATCAATCTGCACTAGCTCGATGAGCTCTCCGACTATGTCAGTGTTGATGATCCATGAGATCAATCCGACCATGAAGATCTAGTCAGGCTACGGGAGGGATGAAATGCCTATGGAACATACCATCTTGTTTGATATAGAAATAGCACACACACCCCTACCTGGCATGCTAACTATCGATAGAATATCATCAGTAATCCTCTGAGGGGTATCCCACGAAGGTAGATTGATCAGCAGAGAGGCGTGTAATCAAGAACAAGAAGGCAATAGAGACACATGAGTTAGATAGGTTCAGGCAGTCAGTATGATGTAATACCCAACTCATGTGGTCTGTTGGATTGTATTGGCGATCATATGACATTGCATTTGTTTTGAGGGGGTCCCTGCCCGCCTTATATAGTCTGGGGGTAGGGTTACAAGTTGATTAGATCTGAGAAATAACCAGAAAGTAATAACATATTACAAGAATCATGAGGTCATATGTATCCTAATAGATCTCGTAGTATCTTCAGGATATCTTCCCAGTGCCTTGCGGGAGATGCCGAGTAGCGCCGTGCCCCGCAAGGCTTTGTCTTGTGGGCTAGGCCACCCCTAGGGGCGCAACCCATGTGGTCTGCCATGGGTATACGGGGTCGTACCCCCACATCTGGCTTAGCACCTTAGAAGCAACTACTTGGGCAACCTCCCAAGGAGTTTTCCCTTCAAAATCCACCTTCCACTCCTGCCATAGGGTTGCTTGGGTATGGGCTAGTATGGTTAGCTACACCTCATACCATGGTTGTCCTTCTAGGTATACCCCATTCTAGGAATAGAGAGGTAGTTTGGTATATCCCGCATAATGCAAGACCCTTCAAAGTACGGCAAGGGTACCAAACATTTCTAGGAAAGTCTCACTCCTAGCTGATGCTGCCATCTATTCTGACAAAATGCTGCAACTTAACTGAATAAGTGACTTATAAGGGGAGGAACAATGCAAGTGTGTAATGAATGATTGATCATGATGCATCTACATTTCGTACATCCTCGCAAACTTTGGAAAACTAAACTTCTAATGACATACACGGTGGCATACATGTGTTCTCTCATATAACGTAGCTAGTCGGGTTACACATTTTGCTGTTAGTGTACCTGCACAAGAATTTCGTTTCAGCCCAATCCCACAAGTATATATGCAGAAATAAAAATCTGGGCTCTAGGTTGCAAGCTAAATACTTCCATATATATACCCATATATATACTTCTGTATCAAAGCTATCCAAAAGTAAATATGTCCCAAATATACATATAAATATGCATATATAGTCGTATCAAAGCTAACCCACAATTAAATATCTCTATACATATATGAGACATATATATACTTTAGTATCAAAGTTAACTCTCCCCATTAGACCGCATGCTCACATCTTGCGGTCAAGCTACTATGATGATGAGTGGCATCTTACCTTGGGCGTAGAGGCATTTCATCCATACATTACCACTCAAGTGAATGGCATCCATACAATAGCATGCCATATGGACGATGAAAATAAAACCCCAAAGTTAGTACTTATTTAGCCACCTGAAATCCTTAACTAGGCATAAAGGAAGTGATCACTGGCACACTTTAGATTCAAACTTTAGGTTCAAACACACACACACACATATATATATATATATCTGTTGCCAAAACTAGTTTTGGGAAAACAAAAACCTTTGTTTTAAATACACATGTCACAATTAATGTTGAATCTTTCTCTGATACCAGCTATAGTAGAATCGTCCAATTTATTAGAGCACAAGTACAATAGCAGCCCACAAGTAGTCGCACTATCATACTTGAGCCCATATAAACCCGGTAGTCCATCGAGTACCATGAAGGGTCTCGATTCAACCAACATACAACCAAGATCTACATGATTCAACATACATGTCACACATTACATAAAGCTCACAAATATAGTTCCATACATCAGAGTATGATTAAAAGTTATTACAAGCCAAGTTTAGGTAAAATAGTAGCAAAAGCAATTAAAGTTTGAAATCAACATCTCCATCGTTGTTCAAATATTGTGCCAGCTCATGATCACAATCCCACAAAAGCATAAGAGAGGGATTAACAAGAGATGCCTTGCCCAAGGCCCTACTCCTCGTCCATGGTAGGACAGAAGCAGTTCATATAGTAGCCATGATACATCGTATTATCTGCAACATTGGGAAATAAACCCTGAGTACAAGAAGGTACTCAACTAGACTTACCCATCATAAACCAAAAATAAAGTGACTCCAAGGATCATGCAAGGCTTTATAAGTGGACCTAGCTTGACAACATTTTGCACAAAAAGCTTACTAATTAAAGTATACAGTTATAATTCGGTCATCAAGTTAATTATAGCTATTCATCTCTAGATTAGGAATTAACCTATGCCAAACATGTGGTATATCATTTAGTAGCATAACAATAATAACCATAGCCGGTGTGGTAATTCCATGTTCTTCATAACCATCATTCCATAATACACTTACTACTATGTTGGTGTGAGTCAAGTTTATCACTATTTGGGAGAGACGACGATTCGAATCGATTTCAACCAGCTGGGAATTTCTTCCTAACACAAACCTAGGCACACCAGATCAACGATCACCTTAGGTCACCTTTGGTACAACTTAAGTCAACATTCGTGGGTTCGATCAGCGTCGCACAATCAAGGACGACCAATTGCTAGGACGTTTAGGCCTAGCCTACCCTTGGGCTCATGTCTAGCTCCCCACACAACCTTACTACCATCTAGAGTGTGCACTCTTATAGAACAGGGCCTAGCCTGAGTTGAGCTACTCAGCTTCATGGTCGGAACAAGTTATCTAACCAGCTAATGAGAGGCATACATTCAATCTCGATAGAAGAGCCAACAATGGTACGGTCCTTAATTGGCATAGATGGAATCACATGAGCCAACCTACACATTGACTCCATCTGACCTCCAGTTACATTACCCCATGGTTCTTTTCCACGATAGCAAATATAGCCAACCATGCTTCAGTATCCACCTTTATCTCACAGGTGATAGGAAATCACCCGACTTCTACTAGTCTAAGTGTGGCTAAGCATATATTTGATCCTAGACCTACATAGGGTTAAAGTTATATTTATCTAGACAAGGTAGTTCTATGCATCAAGTGTTTCCAATTCAACTCTTATAACCTAATGCATCAAACATAAATGACTCAAGTGATATTTTGTAAAATATGGGGGGCTTAAAATGCTCTAGGGCTTGCCTTTGATAAAAGAAGTTGGCCTATGGTCTAGGCACTCGGGTAAGTCTTCAAGAGTTTGCTACTCTACTTCTGGAGCTATGGCTTGAGGTCTCTCCTATTGTTCCTCCAGCTCTTCGTCGAATTCCAATAGAGTTATCCCCTTAGACGATCCTATATGCATGGGCAGGAAATAAGATATCATGGATGTATATATAATGACATGTATAATATGATATGATGTGATGAATGCATCCTCATAAGTGTTCTCAGCAGCATTACATTAAGGTGATAACAAGTTACATTTCCTTTTACTATGTAGGTGCATATCTCTTCTCTAGTAACTTAAACAAACACTTATGTAAATCATTTTCTGGACTACAAGACAGTAGCCACTTGTTTTGACCATAACTAGAGTTATACACATCAAAATAATATTGTTGTGGACATTCTGGAAAGCTTATGAAATTGCCTACAACTTTTTTTAATCATCTTAATGTGATTCAGTAGTTATCTAGGTCAAACAATTCAATCTTTCATATCTATCTAGAGAGCAAGCATTTCATATAGCAGACTTCCGACCACCATAATTATCAAAATATAAGGCCTATGACTATGAAAATTTAACACAAGGTAGATAAGTAAGTTATCTACAACTTTGTTATTACCATCTTGATAGAAAAGATCATTATCATCATGAAATCATCACCACAATAGAAACTATACATGCAGCCATCTAGTTGAATTATAAAGAAATAATTGACTAGTTGCATACAACCAATTACTTCTAAGCCTAACTAATAGTATCAACAGATCATATGCATTACAAGCACCACATAAAACATCATGGTAAAACATAACTAATTTATTTATATTCATTTATTAATTTCCTTAGATAATAAGGTGATTTATAGAGTAAATATTTGTATTGCTCAATAAATTCTGACAAAGTTATAGTAGGCTACACATGACCCTAATAGTCTACTGTATAAATTTCATGCCATTTGGATAAGTACAACTACCTCAATAGAAATGACAATTTATATAGGTTTATTTTAGAAAAAAATGTTTAGCCCATTCAAAACTGTCAAGCAATAGATTTAATATTTTTCTTACTTTCCTCCTAGCATGAGAATACTGTGTAAAAATTTGTATGATCATAGGTTATGTATTTTTAATCCAATTATTTTCACTAAAATCTTGCAATTAATTAAGATGAAATAGGAAGACCATATTTCAAGTATGCTTACTGTAGGTTTAATATTTTTCCTAGCTAGAGCATGTCAGCACAAGATTAGCAAAATTAGAATCACAATTTAATCACCTTCCTAGCTCAAGATATGCATTTTACAACATATAAGCTAATTTAAAAGCACTTATTTTGCTCAATTTAATTCTCCTAGAAAAATTCCCTAAGCAGTAGATTTCATACTTTTATCAAATAGTACACTTCAAGATGAATCTAACAAAATTTGGTTCACCCCATTTGGATACTCCTAGCTCTAGATATAATTTTTGCAAATTTGCAACAAAATCTATGAAAAATAAATAAAGAAAATCAAATTTCCACTCGGGCGCTACAGCTTGGTGCACCTGGTCCATACACCAGCTATGACTGACAGTAGGGGGCCATAGTCAATGGTACCCACTAGACAGACGCACAGAGCAGAGACGGCACTCTAACTGGCGAGAACTCACCGACGGCGAGGTCACCGGCAACGAGGTCACCACCGACATGTTCCCCTCCTCATTCTGCACATAGTCAGCTAAGTGGGTGAACCCCTGATAGTGGTTGGCTATGGCGGTGGCACTAATGGCAGATAGCGGCAGCACTACGATGGCACACTGGTCCTTTCCGGCCATGGCAAGCTCTGATGAGCACGACTACAGCTTCCTAATGGCGTAGCGGAGATCTAGCATTAAGTTGGGGCTTCTATGGAGTGGCGACGAAGCTTGCTCATGTGCGTGGCAGCACAGCAGCATGAGCATGGTGGTGCACAGCCATGTTCTGGTGTTGATGTGCCAGTGTTGGCTCAATGGCCAGCGGCATGACCTAGACCTGACCCTAGGCTAACCCTAACACCAGAAGAGAGAATGTGGGGGCTCCCACAAGCACGGCCACGATGAGCACATGCTTGGCGGCGCTCCGGTGAGGGCGTGGCTATGGCAAACTCGCCCTTAGGCATTTACCTTGGCTCGATTGGCATGGCTAACTGGTTAGGAAGGTGGAGGAGGTGATGGTCGAGTGGTGCGCATGAGCAATCAGACAATGGCGTGGTGGTGGTAGTGAGCGTGCTCAGCGGAGGTGCAACAGCAACAGCGCGATGTTGTGGTTCCACTCTGGAGCGGCGAGAGCGGGAGCAAGAGTGAGGAAGAGAGTGAGCATGAGTGAGAGAGAGCAGCAGCCTAACGCGTAGGCCTGATGCTAGTGAACGGCCTCCACGCAGTGGCCATGGCCTGACATCGGTCAGCCACAATGCGCGCGCGGTGCCAGTTCAGACACCACTAAACCTGACTGACGAAGCAAGTTCAAGCGATCTATCCTCCTAATCCATGGTGATTTAGCAAAAACTTCCTTAATAAAAAATTGTAGAGCTACATGAGTACTACAAGATTGCTTAAAGGAGTTTTGTCTAATTTGCAATCATTTTCAAACTACAAAGCTCTAAATTGAGGTACCTTAAAACCGAAATTAGCATTCAGGACTTAGCAAAATTTCCATGTCTAGAATCAGCATTTCATTGCTACTTTGGAGCTATTTTTGACCATGTTAGGCACTGACTCAGCTCATTACCCTTAAATAAAGTTTGTTGCCCATGACAAGAACTACAACTTTTATTTAGGTCACATAGCCATGCAAGCTTTCTAAGCTATTGTTCAACTTTAGTCAAACTAGCATCATGAAAATGGCATTTCAATGTAAACCAACACTTAGAAGCAAAATTGGTTCATGTCATGAAGACAAAAATTGTTCCATTTACCATCCTAGATATGTCTAAGGTGTTTTCATGACCTCACAACCATTTTATACATTGGTCATACATGATTACAAGCATATGCATATATATAATCAACATCACATGTGATAATGTATAAAGAATGAAATGAAATTTCATATGCTCATGCTCATGAATGAATGGATGATGCTTGTGCTCATGAAATGCAAGTGTCAAATGCAATGCTTAACACTAGGGTGTTATAGTTATTCTATCTTTATAAGGAGCCCTCTACTAGAGTATCCACCATGGGAACGGACGACGAACTCACAAACAAGTAAGAGTATAGCTTAACTGTGCAAAAGACTTTTATAACCAAAAGAATCTCCAACACTTACTAAGATACCTATTGAGGTACAAATCTCATGTTCGTTGAGGTACAAGGTGGGGAGACACCGACAAGCCCAGCTCTTCCTCAAACTCTTCCCTCACATCTCTCCCTTCTACTTTTCTATAGCTAGCTAGGGCCTAAGCCCATTGGAGTGGTGTTTCTCTTCTACTTCTTTAGTGCTCTTCCTCTTGTGTGTGTTTAATGAGGAGGGGAGAGGTTTCATTTTATAGGTGGAGAGGAGGGTGTCATTTGGAAAAGGCATCATCCCCTCATGGAAAGTGTAAACCGACCTCAAGATACATTGAACCAGGCCAGGCACCTATGAAACCATTATTGCAATGTCGATGGGAAGCTATCTGAAAAAATGGGGCCAAATGGGGCTGGTTGGGCCAAGTCCATTCAAACTCTTGTAGGTGTGAGTATGGATTTTTGTTGCCTTCTCCCGAGAAGGATTAATCCTGAATCAATTTTATTAAACTTAGGCGTAGCTCAAAACCAGGTGGTATGATAGGCTCTGAAGATTCTGGTGGTTTTATATATCTCGGACACTTGTCCATTTTTTCTCAACTTTTTTTCTTTATCTTCCCTTTTTTATGAATAACTTTTGCATAGCCCCATGCCTCTTTTCTATAACAAAACTTTAGAGAGATAGCAGCAAAAACTTGGAGCATTTATTTGGTGGATGGAAAACCTAACAAACAAATTTTTGTGTTCTCCCCTAGTGTAGGAGTAGAACATTTTTGGGTGGATCTAGATCGAAGGCATGTTTTTGCATACTCCTAGTGTAGGAGCAGCAGGTATAGGTGGTGTGTATGTGATCTTAATTTTAAGAGCATGACAAATCTCTCATAAGGGTCAACAAAGCTTGACAAAACTCAATGCAAAAGCAAGCAGCATATATGTCAAAGTTTTCCTAGCCTAAATGACATGTATGGCTCTGGTGGGAATTCAAGCTTTGTCATACAGGAACTCATCATGTAGCATTTGAGTTTTCAAAAGATAAATCTCCAGAATGTTAGTGTCATTTGGAATAAGATAAACAGTAGCTCAAACCTTCTCATATCATATTCGTCAATTACCTAGACTTAGATCAAGCATATGCTACCCATGAGTTTCAAGTTCAGAGTAAATCCTTATATCAAAACAGTCGTATCCAAAACTCGGGAGAATTCAAGGCTAAAAACTAGGTACTTGAAAGGAATTACAACTAAGCAACTATTCATCATTTTCATTTAAGAGATTATTCATAGTCCTCTTTATTTGCTAACAACTCTTAAAAACAAATTAAAGCAAACTAGACACACATTTTTATTTTGTTTTCAATTTTACTAGATCACACATTATTACTATAGCTATATATATTTATTATGAGGATAACTTTTTATTTTGTTTCATTCATCATTTTTTTAACTATTTAAAAGAAAGTAAAAACTAAAACAAAAGGGAAAGAATACTTACCTAGATACATGGGAGTACTTCTCCCCCAAGCTAGCTCTTTCAGTGAGGGTTCAATGTTGTAAGTCATTCGAACCGGACTTCTCCTTGTGAAGTTCATTGATCAAGTACCTCGGTTTGCTCTGAAGACGAGGATTCTTGTGGTGACGCCTCTAATGGTAATGCCACCTTCTTTCGCCAAACCCGTGTTGGTTTTTAGTTGACAGGTTATAACCTTCACTTATAGAAATTGGGGAATTGATTTCCCCACACTTTGCTTGAAGTGTGTCCTAATATAAAACAAGGTAGAGATCAAGTGCATGGGCTCTGTTGGTGGGAAAACACCAACAGAACCAAAACTTTACTTATTCTTCTCTAACCTTAGGCACATTGAGCAAGATGAAGTTGATGATATGTGCTTTGTTCAATTATAACATAGGTGGTAAGATCAGAAGGTTGAGCATGAATGTAGCATTTAAGTTCATTTGGCAAAAAAGATTGAGTTGCTTAACCCAAGGAAAGATTGTTATCTATGCATAATGTATCAATCTTTACATGATTATGACTATCAGCTTCCTAAGATAGGATGTGCATTTTTTAGCTCATTTCATTAAGATTATGAGATCAAGGAAGTGGTGCTAGGAAGAAGCTCAAAGAATAAACATGTTGAGTTAATTAGGTTGGATCAAGTAAGTTGTGACTCAAACATGTTTGTTTATTATTTATGTGCCTACTAGAATTATGATGAAGGGTAGATGACTCGTGATGGTCCTTTCCTTTTTGCTTGTGGGTTTCCTTGTTCGGCTAGCCTCATAGCTTGAGTTGTTCATGAATTTCTTGTCTCCTAGGTTGCACTCCTTCTTTCTTATCCTTTTGGCATGCCATCTTTCTGCTCTTCAATCTTTTGACACCTTGTTAGACCTTTGCCTTACTCATTGTTTTATGCCTGCAAAGGATTAGTGGACAACACATACCCGAAGAAATATATAATTTTGAAACACGGTTTATTTGTCTAGAATTTTGTAGTTTTCATCTATGCCAATGAAAATATGGTTTTAGGATTACTTTAGCATAGATTTTGTTTATCATGTTCTATACAAGCATGGCTCATGGCAAAGGTAACTTGCAATAGAAGACAAGTGAATGAATTTCGATACTTATAGGTCTTCCATCCATGATGAATGAACTGTGTCTTCTTTGCGCAATGTTATTGGAGTTCGTCATGTGCCTTGCTTCATCTCCAATTTGAATTCATCTCGTGACTTACCCAAATTGAATTGAGAGTTTCCTATAGGGGTTAGTCTAACAAAATATCAAGTGTCTACTATAGCATACTTATCGGCTCAAAAATCAACCTAGACACCATGTCTAATTTGATTTAGGAAGGCATTTTAACCTAAGCACCACGCTTAATTTAAAAGCCTTTGGAAGTAAAATCAGCACACCTTTTGGTTCAAGAATCAAACTGGACACCGCGTCTAATTTAATTCAAGAAAATAGTTTAAACTAAGCACCATGCCTAATTTAAAAGGTGTATGAAAATACTTCAAAACCTACGCATACTATAGTAAACAAAAGTAGCATGAAAGTATTGTAGAGATTTATTCAAATAGAGATGAAAGAGCATGATTGTTATTTAGCAAATGAAGCATGGCTTAAAGGTAGAGACAACCAAAATTAGCAGTATGGTATAAGATTTTCCAAAGATGTTCATCCCCCACACTTGATCATGTTTGGATGGATAGAACTCTCATATGTGAATGTGATTCAATGTTGCATGATAATTAGTTAGACATACCTTATGTCGTCATCCTTCATTCTTTTTGCTTCAAACCTAGAATGGTTAGTGACAAAAATACCCGAAGGAATATTTTCACAATTATGATTCTATGCTTATTTCACAAGGGTATCACAGCAGAAGGTGAAAACTCATATTATCTTCTGAAAGTGCTTGCTTTAGGACAAAAGCTCGTCCTTAGGAAACCTTCTAATTGCGCTTCTAATTCATGAAGTGGTTTCCCCTCCAACACCAATCTTTGTGTACCTATCTTAAGATTCATGCCAATGAGATTTGCAATATTTATGATAAACATATGCATCTACAACCACCCTTTCAAAGTCTTTATGAATAGGTAGCACGAGGGGGTTGAAGATCTCATGTGTGGCAATGTTGGAGAGACTAATTAATTCAGGATATTTCTCATGTGGGCATGGATTTGATGAGGTTTTCATGAAATAACTTCCATGATCATCGATGTCATCTTCCTTTTCAAGCTCCAAGGGTGTTTCTTCATGAATGTCTATAGGCAGAAACATGGCCTCCATCATTCCATGCCTATGACATTCATTGGATGGTTTATTGTCTAAGATTTCCCATGGATTCGTGGCTCTTGGGTTGATCTCGTCTAAGGCCTCCTCCAAACTTGGATGAGTCATGTTTGTTAAAGAGGTTGATTTAAACTCACCGTTTTGATTTAAACCAAATTTGGATTCTACCCATAAGGCTTCATCCTTGTCCATCCATTGTTTAGCAGCGGCATTTGTGTTCTTAATACATTCTAGCCACTATCGTTGCACTTCTTGGTCATCCTTACTGTCTTCATGATTCCTTTGCTTTGGTTGTCTTAATGGATTTCTAGGGTCATCATGAGACTTAGGAGAAAGAGCAAATGAGGGATCATCGGGGTCAAGGATGGGTTGAGAGATGGGTTCAAATAATATATCTAATGTGGTCATAGAAGGGGAGAAGATAGGATTGGCTAAATGACTCAGCTCTCCTTCTATAGCATTACTTCACATGCCTCCCTTGAATTCTTCCCAATGTCCTATATGGGAATAAGGATGCTTTCTAAGAGATCCCTTCTTAAAGGATTTGAATTATATTCGCTCGAAGGTCTCTTATGAAGGTGAGAATTTAAGCTTTTCCCAAAACCAGCATCAAAAAGATCATCCTTAATTTCAATAGGGATTCTCAAAGGTGGAATTCCTTCTTCTCTTGGAGGATTTTGGGGTATTGATGGTTTGGGATTGATAGCTAAACCTTGAGATTGGAGTGGTTGTGATTTGACTATCAAAACTTCCTCTTCTTGTTCGGGAGATGATCCCTTCTATTCCACGGGGAGATTATTAGGAATGCTAGTGTAGGGAGTCCTTTCACTAATTCTATCATGCATAGACCTTGCTTCACTAGTAGATAAATGAAGGAAAGCTCCTCTAGAGGCTACATCAAGGGATTCCCTAGAATCCTTGCTAAGACCCATGTAAAAATGTTGAATGAAGTATAGGGTCTTGAATGGCAAGGTCCTAGGCTAGTGATGATGAGGTCATTAAAATAATCCCATAATGTGCTAAGAGATTCTTCTTCTAGTTGTCTAAAATTTAGAACCTCTTTTCGAAGGCTGACTACTTTAGAGATGGAAAAGAAACATAAATAAAATTTAGAGCATAGCAGTTTCCCAATCTCCTTGCATACTTCCCACTGTTAGACTATACCATTGTTTAGCTCTTCCTGTCAAAGAGAATGGAAACAACTTCCATCTTAAGGTTTTATCAGACATGCCAGCAATACGCAAGCATGCATAGGTCTGTTCAAACTCCTATAGGTGTGAGTATGGATTTTCATTGTCTTCTCCCAAGAAGGATTTATCCTGAATAAATTTTATTAAACTCAGGCGCAGCACGTAACCTAGTTTTATGATAGGCTCTGAAGATTCTAGTGGTTTTAGGCTTGCACTTGTGGGTTTAGCATATTAATAAATAGGAGTGGAATCCATGCTAAAAGAAAAGGTAAAACAAAAGAAAGAATAAAAGATAAAAAGTTAAGCTAGGCTTGTAGTTAATTCAGCAATCGTTTCCCCGGCAACGGCACCAGAAAGCTTGTTGGTATAAATTAACAGCACACATATAAATCCGTAAGTGGACAGATACCACTATAGCTTTCACCTAGAAGTATTCCAAGTATCGTATCCATAGGGAAACATGAGAGACTAACTACTGGTCTAACTTAACTAAGGATAACAATACTAAGGGTAGCAACAACATTAGGATAAATAGGAGCGTAGAGAGGAAAACTAAGGTTCTCTTATTGTGACTTGGGTAAGCTATGTCTTCTACTATTTAACTAGGGACATTACTTAAATAAAGACACCTAGCAGAGGATGCTTTCCTTAGTAACCGTGTCTTACTTGCCTACAAACGGGAGGTGGACTATAGAGGATTCAACGAGGCTATAAGAGTCACCTCATGAGCTACCACCGATCCGGAATGCAGGATGCATCCACAAGTAACTAGAGTTTAGGCACCATGCTTACACTACAATTACTACTTTACTCTTCCCGAATAAAGAATAAAGCACTCAAACAAGTTGTGAACCTGATGAATAATATAAACAAGAAGCTTACTTGAATTAGAAGTTGATTACCAGAGAAATCTCAGAGGCAAGCTTAGATAGAACTTGGATTCGCCTAGGTACAAGCCATAGAGAGAGCACTGATAGGTCGGCGCCTCCTCCAAACTCTTCTCTCACTCTCTATCTCACTATTTCTATTTATAAGACTAGATCCTATGGAGGACTAATCTTCTCTTCTTAGCTGGCTCTCATCCTGATGAGGAGAATATGAATTTGGGTTTCAAGATGCCTCCTAGGAGGGGGCTAGGAGCTGCTATATATAGGCCGAGGTGGAGTAGGGGGCAAGGAATTGAGGTGGAGTAAGGGGCAAGGAATTGAGGTGGAGTAAGGGGCAAGGAATCGCCATGTCATCGATCCGCATCAACTCCCTTGAGCACCGTTGGATGAACCAACCTTGATCAATGGCAGGAGATGGACTCTCAAAGGCAGTGGAAAACCATCATAGAAAGGAGACGCTGACTGGTGGGACCCAAAGGCTGACCAGCCTATAGGTGGGGCTAGCCGACCTATCTCAGTGATAGGTGGGCCCCACCCTCCGGTGGAAGCTTCTAGACTCCATCTTGAGTTGTTTTCCAGCAGGTTTCATGAGCCAAATCTCTTTCTATTGTCGGTTTGCTTGTTTAGAGAGTATGACGGTGGTCTAGGGGCTATTTGCTGGATAAATCCTCCTGCATTCACATATTCACCAAAGCTCACATAATACATTAGTTTAAACACCTAGACCTATGTTTGGTGATGAAATTAAGTATATATGTCAGGTTATATTGATGGTTTATAATTGATGTTAATGGCCATCAATAGCAATCAAGAAGGGAAGAGAAGGAGAACATCAGTGGCTCGGGTTGTTTATAGGACGAGAGTGACTTCCAGACACAGCCAGCTCTAGCTTGAGTTTGCCACCACAGTAGATGCATGGCAACATGCACAAAAGTGGTGAAGGAGGGCAGCGGCTCACCAATGAAGCAGGCAGAGAGACTGGGTGCCGGCCATGAACAATAACCATATGAACCCTCATCTTCTCTCCCTTCTTTCTCTTGATTTCACATGGTAACTTGATTGGCCACAAAAACAAAAGTTGCAAATCTTGATCTGCTCTCCAACTTTGCTTCAAGCTCCAACCCCTAATTCTAACTGGATAGCAAGATCTAAAGTCAAGATCCGACGGGTACTCGTCACCGGCGCGATCCCCGATGATGCGGGCTACCCTGGTGGACTCCTCTCTCTCCCCCGTACCTCCTCACGGCCAAATGTGAGCAGCTAGGGCACCGCGATGAGCACAGCAACGACTGTGGTGGATCGACAGTGCTCCGGCAAGGCGAAGGTGGCCAATGTCGAGGTCTCTGGCCGTGGAACTAGAACCAATAGCTTCCCTACAACCTAGCTTGACCGCAGCCATGGCGGCGCGGCAGTGGTCTACACGGTGGCGAACTTGCTGCTACAAAGCAGTAGAGGTAAAATTGAAGTGCCAGGCATCAATAGGAGCTCACCATGATCATGACTATGTCACTGGTTGAAGCAGGGATGTGGCAAAGATGCATCGCCATCGATGAGAGTGGTTATGGTGGTGTAGACTAAGGGCGAGGGTTCCGTTCTGACAAAACCTGAAGGGAAAAGACCAATGATTAAGATAGTGAGCATCACCGATGCACAAGGGGACTAGAACAACAATCGGTGAGTTGTATGGAGCTTTGGTGCAGGCTGGCCATGGTGAGGGTGTACGTAGCGGTGATGGCAACACAACCATGATGGGAACAGCACACATGGCGGCGTTAGACTATGAGGGGCGAGGCTAGTAGTTCTAGGAGGTGCGCAATGGCAAGGAAGGACGATGGGCACAGTGAATTAGGCAAAGGTGCAGTGGTGGTGATGAACTTGGATGGCGCGTCAAGGTCACCAGCGGCGATCAAGAAGGGAAGCGATGGAGAACATCGGTGGCTCAGGCTATTTATGGATGAGAGCGACTTCCAGATGCGGCCAACTCCAACTTGAGTTTGCCACTGCAGCAGCTGCATGGCAACACGCACAAAAGGGGTGAAGGAGGGCGGTGGCTCACCGGTGAAGCAGGTAGAGAGACTGGGTGCCATCCATGAACAATACCCATCTGAACCAACATCTTCTCTCCCTTCTTTCTCTTGATTTCCAATGGTAACATGATTGGCTCCAAAAACAAAAGTTGCACATTTTGATCTGCTCTCCAACTTTGCTTCAAGCTCCAACCCCTAACTCTAACTGGATAGTAAGATCTAAAGTCAAGAACAGGGGTTCAAGAAAACTGAAACACTGACTTCAGTTAGGGTTTTGGAAATTGATTTAATTAGCTATCTTAGGGAATTAATTAGTGATTAACTATAGAGCAAACCTTTCAACCAGTAGCACCATTGTACAACATAGAGTTTGTATTATCAAATGGTACTAATGTTTGAACAAATTTATTTGAGAAATTCATTTTAACAAATACTCCAAAATTGAACTTAATATTGAAATCCAACACAGCCAAATCATGATCAAGTGTTGAACTTCAATTTCAATTGAAAATTTGGAGCTCAAATTTTAGTGGGTTGGACTTGAACCCATACCCTACAGATGACAGTAGTGCTAAAGTACAACCTTACACCTCAAAGTTTATTAGGGCACATTTTCAAGTATTTTTGTGAAATTCTAAAATACAAGGTCACAAAGTACCTTGGAAATATTTTTGGTTCTAGCTCAAACACCACATATGCATTACAAGGCTAACAAAACAACACTGATTTTAATTAATGCAAGACCTGATTATCTAAATTTCAAGCTTACTATGCATCATGATGACATGAACAAGTTTTAGTGATGCTTGCCACCAGGGGTGTTACAGCTCTTCCCCCATTACAAAAATCTCGCCTCGAGATTACGAAACACCTAAAGCCTAGGGTTAAGTAATGGAAAAGGAAATGTGTCAAACACATATTATGAACAAGGTTTCCATAAAACAATAAGGGAAGTTTACAATATTACATCATCTTTCAAAAGAAAGGTTACAACTATAGATGAGTTAGCAACCTAAGTAGATGCAAGGAAATCTAGATGATTCTCCATCAGATACAAGGCTTCCCCTTTTGAATGCTTGTTCCACTAAACTTTATAGAACCTAATTGTTCTCTTTCAAGTAACTCGATCCTTCTGATCTAGGCTTCTAACAGGATATTCTGCATAACTCAGATCTAGTTCAAGCTCAACTCCTTCAATCTCAATGGTCTGCTCTGGCACTCGTAGACACTTCTTCAACTGCGATACATGAAACACATTATGTATAGCTAGCAGTTGCTCTGGCAACTTTAGACGATATGCTATAGGTCCACACTGTTCTGCAATTGGAGAAGGACCAATGTAGTGAGGTGCTAGTTTTCCTCTAACTCCAAAATGGTTAACTACCTCCGTAGGTGATACTTTTAGATAGACATGATCTCCTACTTTGAACACTTATGGTCAGCGTCTCCTATCGGCATAACTCTTCTAACGAGACTGTGCTGCTTTCATACTTGCTTGGATAAGTCAGACCTTTTCTTTAGCTTCTTTCACCATGTCTACCCCAAAGAACCACCTTTCTCTATATTCTGACCAATTTAGTGGAGTTCTACACCTTTGGCCATAAAGAGCTTCAAACGGTGCCATCTTAATACTTTCCTGATAACTATTTGTGATAGAACTGACCAATTTATAAGAGCACAAGTACAATGGCAATCCACCAAAATGATCGCACTATCATACTTGAGCCCATATAAACCCGGTAGTCCATCGAGTACCACGAAGGGTCTCGATTCATCGCCAACATACAACCAAGATCATACATGATTCAACATACATGCCACATATTACATAGAGTTCACAATTACATTACCATCCATCGGAGTACAATTAAAAGTTCTTACAACCCAAGTTCAAATAAAGTAGTAGTAGTAGCGGAAGCAAAGTTAGTTTTGAAACTAACATCTCACACTATTGTTCAAATACTTGCTAGTTTGTGATCACATCCCATAGAAGCATCATAGATTAGATATAAGAAGCGCCTTGCCCATGGCTTACTCCTCGTGCACGGTGGGACAGAAGCAGTTCTTACAATACCCATGATAGATTGTATTATCTGCAACAAGTGGGGAAAATAGACCCTAAGTACAAGAAGGTACTCAGCTAGACTTACCTATCATAAACCAAAAATAATGTGACTCCAAGGATCATGCAAGGCTTTATAAGTGGAGCTAGCTTGACAATATTTTGCATAAAAGCCGCTAGTTCAACTATACATTTTATAATTCGGGTATCAAGTTAATTATAGCTATTCACCTCTAGATTAACAACTAACCTATGCTAAACATGTGATATATCATTATGTAGCATCACAATAATAACCATAGCTAGTGTAGCATTCCCATGTCCAATATAACCATCAGATTTCATAGTCCAATTACTACGATGCTGGGACTTGTCAAGTTTCTCACTATCTAGGAGAGACGGTGATTCGAATTGGTTGCAACTAGCTGGGTAGTTATTCCTAACACAAACCCACACTTCCCCCATCAGGGTCATGTCGGGTCACCTTTGGTACAACTCAGGTACATATTTTGTGGGTTCGATCAGTGCCGCACAACCAGGGACAACCAGCTGCCAGGATGTTTCGGCCCTAACTGGCCCTTTGGCTCATGTCTGGTTCCACGCACATCCTTACTACCATCTAGAGTGCGCACTCTAATAGAACGATGCCTAGCTTGAGTGGAGCTACTCGGCTTCACGGTCAGAATGAGTTATCCGGCCAACTAAGTGAGAGGCATGCATTCAATCTCGACTAGAAGCGCCAACAACAGTACGGTCCTTAATTGACATAGACGGGATCAACATTAGCCGACCCACACCATGTGCATATAAGATCCCGCCTAGGTCTCCACTTAGATAACATCCCATGGTTATTTTCCACAATAGCAAATATAGCCAACCATGCTCCGGTATCCACCTATATCTCGCAAGTGATAGGAAATCACCCGACTTCTACCGATCTAAGCATGGCTAAGCATATGTTTGATCCTAGACCTACATAGGGTTCAAGGTATATTTCTGGACAAGGTAGTTCTATGCATCAAGTGTTTCCAACCAACTCTTATAACCTAATGCATCAAACATAAAGGACTCAAGTAATATTTGTAAAAACATAGGAGGCTTAGAATGCTCCGGGCTTGCCTTTCAGAAAGGAGGTAGGCCTATGATTGGGGCACTCCAGTAATTCCTCAAGGAGCCTGCTCCTCACTTTTGGGGGCTACCTACTGTGGTGCCTCCTTGATTCTCCTCCTCCTCTGCTTCAAACTCCAAGAGTGTGATTCCTTCTGGCGATCCTATATGCGTGAACGCAAAATAAGATACAAGAATGCACGGTAATGATATGGATGATATGATATGATGCATAAACATAAATGTCCTTAACAACAAGATATTAGGGTGATAACAAGATTAACTTTCTTTTACTGAGTAGGTGCATATCTCCTCTCTAGTAATTAAACAAACACCTATTTAGCATTTTCTGGGCTGCAAGACAAGCAGCTATTATTTTGACCATAACTGGAGTTGTACACGTACAAACAATATGGCTGTGGACTTTCTGCAAAGATTATTAAATTGCCTACAACCTTCTTTTAATCATCTTAAGGTGATTCAGTAGCTATCTAGGTCAAACAATTCAATCTTTCAGATATGTCTAGAGGACAAACAAATCTGATAGCAGACTTCTAATAGATATAACTCTTCAACCATTAGGCCTATGACCATAAAATTTTAGGACAAGCAATATGAGTAAGTTCTCTACAACTTTGTTATTAACAAGTTTCACAGGAAAGATCACTATCATCATGAATTTGTCAACACAACAGAAACTACTCATGCAGCCATTTAGTTGGATTATAAAGCAATAATTAACTAGCCACCTATAACCAATTACTTCTAAGCCCAATTAATAACATCAATAGATCATATGCATCACAAGAACCATAGAAAACATCATGGTTAAGCCCAAATAATTTATTTATATTTATTTATTAATTTTCCTTATATAATAGGGTGATTTAGACGATAAATATTTCCATTGCTCAATAAATTCTGAGACAATTATAGTAGTTTACATATAACTCCAATAGTCTACTATACAAATTTCATGACATTTGCATAAGTATGGCACCCTCTACAAAAATGATAAGTTGTATAGGCTTATTTTAGCAAAAGTAGTTTAGCCTAGTGAAAAGTGTCAAACAATAGATTACATATTTTTCTTACTTTGATCCTAGCATAAGAACAATGTGTAAAAATTTGCATGATCATATGTTATATAGTTTTACCCCATTTATTTTCATAACCTCTTTGATGATGTAAGGCCCTTCCCAAGGGGAGGAAAGCTTGTGCATCCCTTTGGTGTTTTGTTTTCTATGGAGAATGAAGTCACCGACAACAAATGAACGACCTTTGATGTTGCGGTTGTAGTATCTCCACAAGCCTTCTAGATATTTGGCTGTGCGGACGCAGGTGATCAGGCGTTCCTCCTCGACCCTATCGACATTCTCTATCCGAATAGCTGTGGCTTTCTCTTCATCATAATTTTCCACCCTAGGTGCTCAGAAGGCAAGGTCCGCTGGTCGTATGGCTTCTGAGCCATAGACCAAGAAATATGGAGACACACCGGTGCTGCTACTAGCTTGAGTGTGCAGTCCCTAGACCACAGTTAGTAACTCTTTGAGCCATCTACCCAGATGCTTTTCTTCTTTCTGATACAGCCTCTTTTTGAGGGCATCAAGGATCATGCCGTTTGCCCATTCGACCTGGCCATTGGCTCTAGGATGGGCAACGGAGACATATTTGATGGAGATGCATCGGTCTTCGTAGAAGTCCCAAAAATGATGGCCAGTAAACATAGTTCCAAGGTCGGTGATAATGCTATTTAGGAGACCAAATCTATGGATGATATCCTCGAAGAGCTCGACTGCTTTCTTTGCAGTAGCTGAGACAAGCGGTTTGTACTCGATCCACTTGGAGATCTTGTCGATGGTGACATACACATACCAGAAACCACCTGGCATTGGCTTGAAAGGCCCAACATGTATAGTCCCTAGCATGCAAAAGGCCAGGAAGCTAGGATGGTCTATAGTTCTGATGCCGGCACATGTATTTGCTTGGTGAAAAATTGACATCCTTCACAACATCGGATGAGATCTTCTACATCGGAGATGGCCATGGGCCAGTAAAAACTAGCTCGGAAAGCTTTGCTGACCAGGTTTCTCGAGGGCACATGATTGCCGTAGGAACCAGAGTGAATTTCGAGAAGTAGCTTCACTCCTTCTTCTTGGGTGATGCATTTCTGTAGTATCCCTTCCTTGGCACTTTTCCTCATCAAGTTGTCCTCCACCAGCATGTAATGCTTGCTTCGACAGATTAGGCATTCAGTTTCAGTCTTGTCGATGGGTATTTCGGTGCTGGTGAGGTACTTGATGAACTGTTCCCTCCAATCAGCGGTGGGTGAAGGTACCATAAGTACCAGCTACTCGGTGGGAGGAATTTCCTAAACTTCCTTCTCTTCCTTAATGGATGGCACCAAAAGATCTTGAATGAAGACCCCTAGCAAAATCGTGGTGTGAGAGGAGGCTAACTTGGATAGGCGGTCGGCAAGCTGATTTTGATCTCATACCATGTGGTGGTACTCAATACCGTAGAACTTCCCTTCAAGCTTCCTGATTTCGGCACAGTATGCATCCATCTTCTCACTGGAGCAGGACCAATCTTTGTTGAGCTAGTTTATGACCAGCGTGGAGTCCTCGTATACAATGAGGCATTTGACATCGAGCTCAATGGCTATAAGGAGTTTGTGGAGACATGCTTCATATTCGGCAGCGTTGTTGGAGGCCGAAAAATGTATCCGGAGAACGTATCAGAGCTTATATTTGGTTGGCATAATGAATAGAAGGCTCACCCTAGCACCATTGCTATTTAGGGCACCGTCGAAGTACATCACCCAGTGCTCGGGCCAAGTAGCGATGATGGGCTCTTGGATCTCGATCCACTCAGCGACAAAATCAGCGAGCGCCTATGACTTGATGGTAGGCTAGCTTTTGAATTTGATGGAGTAAGTGCCAAGCTCAATAGCCCACTTGATGATGCAGCCATTGGCCTCTTTATTACAGATAATGTCCCCTAGAGGGAACTTTGTGACCACGATGATCTTGTAGTACTTGAAGTAATGATGGAGCTTGCATGATGTGATCAAGATGGCGTATAATAGCTTCTAAACTTGTGGATAACGAGTCTTGGGCTCGTTAAGGACCTTGCTGATGAAGTAGACCAAACATTGCACCTTATAGGTGCGCCTAGCTTCCTCGTGTTCGATGATGATAGCTTTGCTAACAACGCAAGAAGTGGCAGCGATGTAGATCAGTAGAGTTTCATCTGGCAATGGTGCTGTCATGATCGGAGGCTTTGTTAGAAACAACTTGAGCTGCTCGAAAGCTATATCTGCCTCCTCTGACTAGGAGAAGTGCTCTGAGGCCTTAAGGAGTTTAAAGAAAGGTAGTCCCTTTTCACTAAGGCGCGATATAAAGCGGCTGAGGGCAGCCATGCAACCTATAAGCTTTTGTATGTCCATGATGCATGTTGGCACTTTCATGTTGGTGATAGCGGAGACCTTGTCGGGGTTGGGTTCGATGCCACAGGCGCTGACGATGTAGCCCAGCAGTATACTAGATGGAACTCCAAAAATGTACTTTGAAGGGTTCAACTTCCATCGGTACTTTTTTAGGCTACCGAACATTTCCTCGAGGTCGATAATAAGATTGTCAGTGGACTTAGACTTGACAACCACATCATCGATGTAAGCTTCGACGTTGCGGCTGATATGTTGATCGAGGCACATCTAGATGGCCCTTTGGTAGGTTGCCCTAGCATTCTTGAGTCCAAAGGACATGGTGGTGTACCAGTACGCACCAAAAGGTGTGATGAACAACATCTTGATCTAGTCTTCTTCCTTGAGGGAGATTCGGTGATAGCCGGAGTAACAGTCGAGGAAGGAGAGTAGTTTGCAGCTAGCGGTGGAGTCTACAACCTCGTCTATCCGAGGCAGACCAAAGGGGTCTTTAGGGTAGTGTTTGTTAAGATCATTGTAATCAACACACATTCTCCATTCTTTATTCTTTTTTTGAATGAGAACAGGGTTTGCTAACCACTTAGGGTGATACACTTCTTTTATGAATCCGGTAGCTAGGAGCCATTTTATTTCTACCCTAATAGCCTCCTTGTCTGGCGATAATCAGTGGAGTTTCTGCTTGATCAGTTTGGCAGTCGGTGAGACATTCAAGGAGTGCTCGATCTTCTCCCATGGTACCCACGACATGTCTGTAGGTTTCCAAGCAAACACATCGGCATTGGCACGTAGGAAGGAGATGAGCACGCTTTCCTATTTGGAGTCGAGGTAAGCCCCAATCTTCATGGTCTTGGAGGGGTTGTCGAGGCTGAGACCAACTTCCTTGGTTTCTTTGGACTTGGAGTAGGCATGAGGAGGCTCTAGCGTGGGATCTCTAGGTCATCGGCAGGCATCGTCTTGGTGTCGGTGACCACACTGGCCATCTAGATGGAGAGGTCGATGGCTTCAGCGAGGGCTAGATTCTCTACCTCATAGGCGTAGGTGATGGAGAGGTTGGCCCGCAGGGCTAGGACTCCTATAGGCGAAGGCATCTTCAGCACCAAATAAGCATAGTGTGGTACAACCATGAACTTGGCCAGAGCTAGCCGACCAAGTATGGCATGGTAGGCTGTGTTGAAGTCGGCGACGTAGAAGTTTATGTGCTCAACGCAGTAGTTGCTTGCCATGCCAAACTGTACTAGTAGGGTGATCTCTTTGAGCGATTTGGATGCCCTGCTAGGTACCACACCTCAGAAGGAGTCTAAGGGTGTGAGATCTATTGTCCTGAGGCCCAACTCCTTTAGGGCTCTAGCAAAGAGGAGATTTAGAGCGCTCCCATTGTTGACAAGCACTTTTCTTAAAAGCACTTTCTGGATGGTTGCATTGAGGATGAGGGAGAAACACTCTATGTAGGGGATGTCCGCCCACTGGTCGGCACTACTGAAGGTGATGGGGACCTCAAACCAAGGGCAATAGCTGGGGTTGGCAGCGGCGTCTTCTACGTTGAAGGCGAGCACCCGGCGGGCGGCGAGCTTTCATTCTCTTCTGCTCTCCATGGAGGCGAGGCCCCCAAAGATGGTGGCGACCACCTTGTCATGATCCTAGAAGGCATTGTTGTTGCCCCCAGGTGGTCAGCGGCCTCTAGCTCCATCGTTGTTGTCATCGTCTAGCTTTTTGGCCTAGAATTCCTTAGCCGAGCCGAGGCAATCCATGATCTTATACTTGGCATTCTTGTGGCGAGGGCATGGGCCATTGAGGATCTTCTTGTACTACTCATCATAGTTGCGCTTGGCACGAGGTTCATCAATAGCAGTGACGATGTGGTCTGGTCAGTGGCGGTGATATTGACCAGACTTGGATCCTTCTGGCCGATCATGGCCACTATCTTGATGGTGACTACAGTCATTGTAGCGGCGGTCGTTGTGGCACCAGTCGTTGGGACGATCATTACTATGATGAGTTGGGCGATGAGTGTCAGCATCCTCGTTGAAGCGCACCTTGGATTCCTCAGCATCGACGTACTGGTTGGCAGTCATGATCATCTCGCCAATCCCTATGCACGCTTGCAGTTGAACTTGGAGCGAAGCTTGTGGTGATGGAGTCCTTGGGCGAAGGTGGTGATGACCTCAGCTTCTATGATGTTGGGAAGATAATTCCTCATCTCGAAAAAGCATCTGATGTAGCTATGGAGGAGCTCAGATGGCTTCTGATAGATGCGGTTCAGATCATGCTTGGTGCCTGGCCAAGTGCATGTAACCATGTAGTTGTCGGTGAAGACCTTTTTCAGCTCTTCCCAGGATCCGATGGAGTCTGAGGCAAGGTTTGTGAACTAGTTCATGGTGGTTGGCGTAATTATGATGGGAAGAGTTCACCATGACACTGGTATCTCCTCTGGCAGCACACACAATAATGGCATAAGCCTGTAGCCACTGTGTGGGGTTCATCCTTCATTCATAGGGCTCAACCCTAGTGATTTTGAAACCACGAGGCCACTGGAGTGTTTGGAATGCCCTCGTGAATGCTGGGGGCCCTTTGGGGCTATCGGCGTCGTTGTCTATAGTGTTTTCAATGTTGAGCAGCTCGAGAGCTGAGTCTAGGTTACCGTACTCTTGCTCATACTCCTAGCAGTGGCATACTTCTTCTTCATGGTGACCAAAGTGATGTTTGTTGATACATCGTCGCGCATCTCAGAGATTGTTGAGGTGCACTTAGACATCCTAGTCAACCTTCTAGTCGTGTTGGCGGTGATGTTCAATGTGGTTGCCCCTAGCTCCACCCTGGAGGGGTTGCCCATCATCGTGGTGCTGGTCGGTGAAGCGACTTGGGCAGCGATCGGATCTTGGCATGGCTGATCTGTGAATTGAGCTTGTGGAGTACGAAGGCCTCTGATCCTGGTGGATCTCGTTGACATGGCAGTGCATGGCTTTCAGCATGGTGGCCACCTTGGTGACCTCTAGTGTCTATGGGAGCCAGGCGAGCTCGTTGGTGGCCATGGCTAGGTTGGCGCTTAGGGTCTTGTAGACGTCATGGCCATCAACATGGACAAACTCATCATCGAGGTTGCACTAGAGTTGGCGTGGTCTTCCTTGCGAGTCAAGCTGGTGCTTGGCCATCGCAAGGGCAGCCCCGTTTGCTCAGCACTATGCATGGTTGATGTTCTGATTTGCATGAGCGACATGTTCCTCCTTGGTTTCGCCATTCTAAGGGGGGCTGTCGATGCTGACGTTGAAGATTGCGCCACCACAGAAAAGGAGGGAGAGGAAGTAGTTCGATGGTGGTTTTGGCGACGGTCTCTGTGGAGCCCTGGGACTCAAAGTCTAGATTCTCCTCTAGGATGGTTTGGAGGGATGCTCGAGGGCATCAGCCGATGTGCATCATGTTGATGGCTGGCGGAGGCTGGTCGTCGATCTGGTCAGCGGGAGGTTGGACATCTCCAACTTGGTCGGTGAACTTGTCCCTTAGGGCATCCTGGTAGGCGGCGGTGACATTGGTGAGCCTAAAGGGTAGAGCTACAACCCCTTGAGTTTTTCGAGTAGCCTCCAATAGATCTAGATTAGAGGGTGGTCAGTGCTGAACGAGAGTGTCTAGAGCCAATTCGGCGATGGAGAGGCAATCGGCGAGCTTCTAACCAACCTAATCGATGGATGTGATCATATCGTCATTGTTGATCTGCCACCTTTGGTAGCAAGGAAGTGGGTGGTGAGTTGTCGATGAATGTGACCTCGAAGGTGGTTCCAAGAATGGATCTACAGTCATAGGTATTGGGGTGATTTGCGCAGAATCAATCTGCACTAGCTCGATGAGCTCTCCGACTATGTCAGTGTTGATGATCCATGAGATCAATCCGACCATGAAGATCTAGTCAGGCTACGGGAGGGATGAAATGCCTATGGAACATACCATCTTGTTTGATATAGAAATAGCACACACACCCCTACCTGGCATGCTAACTATCGATAGAATATCATCAGTAATCCTCTGAGGGGTATCCCACGAAGGTAGATTGATCAGCAGAGAGGCGTGTAATCAAGAACAAGAAGGCAATAGAGACACATGAGTTAGATAGGTTCAGGCAGTCAGTATGATGTAATACCCAACTCATGTGGTCTGTTGGATTGTATTGGCGATCATATGACATTGCATTTGTTTTGAGGGGGTCCCTGCCCGCCTTATATAGTCTGGGGGTAGGGTTACAAGTTGATTAGATCTGAGAAATAACCAGAAAGTAATAACATATTACAAGAATCATGAGGTCATATGTATCCTAATAGATCTCGTAGTATCTTCAGGATATCTTCCCAGTGCCTTGCGGGAGATGCCGAGTAGCGCCGTGCCCCGCAAGGCTTTGTCTTGTGGGCTAGGCCACCCCTAGGGGCGCAACCCATGTGGTCTGCCATGGGTATACGGGGTCGTACCCCCACATCTGGCTTAGCACCTTAGAAGCAACTACTTGGGCAACCTCCCAAGGAGTTTTCCCTTCAAAATCCACCTTCCACTCCTGCCATAGGGTTGCTTGGGTATGGGCTAGTATGGTTAGCTACACCTCATACCATGGTTGTCCTTCTAGGTATACCCCATTCTAGGAATAGAGAGGTAGTTTGGTATATCCCGCATAATGCAAGACCCTTCAAAGTACGGCAAGGGTACCAAACATTTCTAGGAAAGTCTCACTCCTAGCTGATGCTGCCATCTATTCTGACAAAATGCTGCAACTTAACTGAATAAGTGACTTATAAGGGGAGGAACAATGCAAGTGTGTAATGAATGATTGATCATGATGCATCTACATTTCGTACATCCTCGCAAACTTTGGAAAACTAAACTTCTAATGACATACACGGTGGCATACATGTGTTCTCTCATATAACGTAGCTAGTCGGGTTACACATTTTGCTGTTAGTGTACCTGCACAAGAATTTCGTTTCAGCCCAATCCCACAAGTATATATGCAGAAATAAAAATCTGGGCTCTAGGTTGCAAGCTAAATACTTCCATATATATACCCATATATATACTTCTGTATCAAAGCTATCCAAAAGTAAATATGTCCCAAATATACATATAAATATGCATATATAGTCGTATCAAAGCTAACCCACAATTAAATATCTCTATACATATATGAGACATATATATACTTTAGTATCAAAGTTAACTCTCCCCATTAGACCGCATGCTCACATCTTGCGGTCAAGCTACTATGATGATGAGTGGCATCTTACCTTGGGCGTAGAGGCATTTCATCCATACATTACCACTCAAGTGAATGGCATCCATACAATAGCATGCCATATGGACGATGAAAATAAAACCCCAAAGTTAGTACTTATTTAGCCACCTGAAATCCTTAACTAGGCATAAAGGAAGTGATCACTGGCACACTTTAGATTCAAACTTTAGGTTCAAACACACACACACACATATATATATATATATCTGTTGCCAAAACTAGTTTTGGGAAAACAAAAACCTTTGTTTTAAATACACATGTCACAATTAATGTTGAATCTTTCTCTGATACCAGCTATAGTAGAATCGTCCAATTTATTAGAGCACAAGTACAATAGCAGCCCACAAGTAGTCGCACTATCATACTTGAGCCCATATAAACCCGGTAGTCCATCGAGTACCATGAAGGGTCTCGATTCAACCAACATACAACCAAGATCTACATGATTCAACATACATGTCACACATTACATAAAGCTCACAAATATAGTTCCATACATCAGAGTATGATTAAAAGTTATTACAAGCCAAGTTTAGGTAAAATAGTAGCAAAAGCAATTAAAGTTTGAAATCAACATCTCCATCGTTGTTCAAATATTGTGCCAGCTCATGATCACAATCCCACAAAAGCATAAGAGAGGGATTAACAAGAGATGCCTTGCCCAAGGCCCTACTCCTCGTCCATGGTAGGACAGAAGCAGTTCATATAGTAGCCATGATACATCGTATTATCTGCAACATTGGGAAATAAACCCTGAGTACAAGAAGGTACTCAACTAGACTTACCCATCATAAACCAAAAATAAAGTGACTCCAAGGATCATGCAAGGCTTTATAAGTGGACCTAGCTTGACAACATTTTGCACAAAAAGCTTACTAATTAAAGTATACAGTTATAATTCGGTCATCAAGTTAATTATAGCTATTCATCTCTAGATTAGGAATTAACCTATGCCAAACATGTGGTATATCATTTAGTAGCATAACAATAATAACCATAGCCGGTGTGGTAATTCCATGTTCTTCATAACCATCATTCCATAATACACTTACTACTATGTTGGTGTGAGTCAAGTTTATCACTATTTGGGAGAGACGACGATTCGAATCGATTTCAACCAGCTGGGAATTTCTTCCTAACACAAACCTAGGCACACCAGATCAACGATCACCTTAGGTCACCTTTGGTACAACTTAAGTCAACATTCGTGGGTTCGATCAGCGTCGCACAATCAAGGACGACCAATTGCTAGGACGTTTAGGCCTAGCCTACCCTTGGGCTCATGTCTAGCTCCCCACACAACCTTACTACCATCTAGAGTGTGCACTCTTATAGAACAGGGCCTAGCCTGAGTTGAGCTACTCAGCTTCATGGTCGGAACAAGTTATCTAACCAGCTAATGAGAGGCATACATTCAATCTCGATAGAAGAGCCAACAATGGTACGGTCCTTAATTGGCATAGATGGAATCACATGAGCCAACCTACACATTGACTCCATCTGACCTCCAGTTACATTACCCCATGGTTCTTTTCCACGATAGCAAATATAGCCAACCATGCTTCAGTATCCACCTTTATCTCACAGGTGATAGGAAATCACCCGACTTCTACTAGTCTAAGTGTGGCTAAGCATATATTTGATCCTAGACCTACATAGGGTTAAAGTTATATTTATCTAGACAAGGTAGTTCTATGCATCAAGTGTTTCCAATTCAACTCTTATAACCTAATGCATCAAACATAAATGACTCAAGTGATATTTTGTAAAATATGGGGGGCTTAAAATGCTCTAGGGCTTGCCTTTGATAAAAGAAGTTGGCCTATGGTCTAGGCACTCGGGTAAGTCTTCAAGAGTTTGCTACTCTACTTCTGGAGCTATGGCTTGAGGTCTCTCCTATTGTTCCTCCAGCTCTTCGTCGAATTCCAATAGAGTTATCCCCTTAGACGATCCTATATGCATGGGCAGGAAATAAGATATCATGGATGTATATATAATGACATGTATAATATGATATGATGTGATGAATGCATCCTCATAAGTGTTCTCAGCAGCATTACATTAAGGTGATAACAAGTTACATTTCCTTTTACTATGTAGGTGCATATCTCTTCTCTAGTAACTTAAACAAACACTTATGTAAATCATTTTCTGGACTACAAGACAGTAGCCACTTGTTTTGACCATAACTAGAGTTATACACATCAAAATAATATTGTTGTGGACATTCTGGAAAGCTTATGAAATTGCCTACAACTTTTTTTAATCATCTTAATGTGATTCAGTAGTTATCTAGGTCAAACAATTCAATCTTTCATATCTATCTAGAGAGCAAGCATTTCATATAGCAGACTTCCGACCACCATAATTATCAAAATATAAGGCCTATGACTATGAAAATTTAACACAAGGTAGATAAGTAAGTTATCTACAACTTTGTTATTACCATCTTGATAGAAAAGATCATTATCATCATGAAATCATCACCACAATAGAAACTATACATGCAGCCATCTAGTTGAATTATAAAGAAATAATTGACTAGTTGCATACAACCAATTACTTCTAAGCCTAACTAATAGTATCAACAGATCATATGCATTACAAGCACCACATAAAACATCATGGTAAAACATAACTAATTTATTTATATTCATTTATTAATTTCCTTAGATAATAAGGTGATTTATAGAGTAAATATTTGTATTGCTCAATAAATTCTGACAAAGTTATAGTAGGCTACACATGACCCTAATAGTCTACTGTATAAATTTCATGCCATTTGGATAAGTACAACTACCTCAATAGAAATGACAATTTATATAGGTTTATTTTAGAAAAAAATGTTTAGCCCATTCAAAACTGTCAAGCAATAGATTTAATATTTTTCTTACTTTCCTCCTAGCATGAGAATACTGTGTAAAAATTTGTATGATCATAGGTTATGTATTTTTAATCCAATTATTTTCACTAAAATCTTGCAATTAATTAAGATGAAATAGGAAGACCATATTTCAAGTATGCTTACTGTAGGTTTAATATTTTTCCTAGCTAGAGCATGTCAGCACAAGATTAGCAAAATTAGAATCACAATTTAATCACCTTCCTAGCTCAAGATATGCATTTTACAACATATAAGCTAATTTAAAAGCACTTATTTTGCTCAATTTAATTCTCCTAGAAAAATTCCCTAAGCAGTAGATTTCATACTTTTATCAAATAGTACACTTCAAGATGAATCTAACAAAATTTGGTTCACCCCATTTGGATACTCCTAGCTCTAGATATAATTTTTGCAAATTTGCAACAAAATCTATGAAAAATAAATAAAGAAAATCAAATTTCCACTCGGGCGCTACAGCTTGGTGCACCTGGTCCATACACCAGCTATGACTGACAGTAGGGGGCCATAGTCAATGGTACCCACTAGACAGACGCACAGAGCAGAGACGGCACTCTAACTGGCGAGAACTCACCGACGGCGAGGTCACCGGCAACGAGGTCACCACCGACATGTTCCCCTCCTCATTCTGCACATAGTCAGCTAAGTGGGTGAACCCCTGATAGTGGTTGGCTATGGCGGTGGCACTAATGGCAGATAGCGGCAGCACTACGATGGCACACTGGTCCTTTCCGGCCATGGCAAGCTCTGATGAGCACGACTACAGCTTCCTAATGGCGTAGCGGAGATCTAGCATTAAGTTGGGGCTTCTATGGAGTGGCGACGAAGCTTGCTCATGTGCGTGGCAGCACAGCAGCATGAGCATGGTGGTGCACAGCCATGTTCTGGTGTTGATGTGCCAGTGTTGGCTCAATGGCCAGCGGCATGACCTAGACCTGACCCTAGGCTAACCCTAACACCAGAAGAGAGAATGTGGGGGCTCCCACAAGCACGGCCACGATGAGCACATGCTTGGCGGCGCTCCGGTGAGGGCGTGGCTATGGCAAACTCGCCCTTAGGCATTTACCTTGGCTCGATTGGCATGGCTAACTGGTTAGGAAGGTGGAGGAGGTGATGGTCGAGTGGTGCGCATGAGCAATCAGACAATGGCGTGGTGGTGGTAGTGAGCGTGCTCAGCGGAGGTGCAACAGCAACAGCGCGATGTTGTGGTTCCACTCTGGAGCGGCGAGAGCGGGAGCAAGAGTGAGGAAGAGAGTGAGCATGAGTGAGAGAGAGCAGCAGCCTAACGCGTAGGCCTGATGCTAGTGAACGGCCTCCACGCAGTGGCCATGGCCTGACATCGGTCAGCCACAATGCGCGCGCGGTGCCAGTTCAGACACCACTAAACCTGACTGACGAAGCAAGTTCAAGCGATCTATCCTCCTAATCCATGGTGATTTAGCAAAAACTTCCTTAATAAAAAATTGTAGAGCTACATGAGTACTACAAGATTGCTTAAAGGAGTTTTGTCTAATTTGCAATCATTTTCAAACTACAAAGCTCTAAATTGAGGTACCTTAAAACCGAAATTAGCATTCAGGACTTAGCAAAATTTCCATGTCTAGAATCAGCATTTCATTGCTACTTTGGAGCTATTTTTGACCATGTTAGGCACTGACTCAGCTCATTACCCTTAAATAAAGTTTGTTGCCCATGACAAGAACTACAACTTTTATTTAGGTCACATAGCCATGCAAGCTTTCTAAGCTATTGTTCAACTTTAGTCAAACTAGCATCATGAAAATGGCATTTCAATGTAAACCAACACTTAGAAGCAAAATTGGTTCATGTCATGAAGACAAAAATTGTTCCATTTACCATCCTAGATATGTCTAAGGTGTTTTCATGACCTCACAACCATTTTATACATTGGTCATACATGATTACAAGCATATGCATATATATAATCAACATCACATGTGATAATGTATAAAGAATGAAATGAAATTTCATATGCTCATGCTCATGAATGAATGGATGATGCTTGTGCTCATGAAATGCAAGTGTCAAATGCAATGCTTAACACTAGGGTGTTATAGTTATTCTATCTTTATAAGGAGCCCTCTACTAGAGTATCCACCATGGGAACGGACGACGAACTCACAAACAAGTAAGAGTATAGCTTAACTGTGCAAAAGACTTTTATAACCAAAAGAATCTCCAACACTTACTAAGATACCTATTGAGGTACAAATCTCATGTTCGTTGAGGTACAAGGTGGGGAGACACCGACAAGCCCAGCTCTTCCTCAAACTCTTCCCTCACATCTCTCCCTTCTACTTTTCTATAGCTAGCTAGGGCCTAAGCCCATTGGAGTGGTGTTTCTCTTCTACTTCTTTAGTGCTCTTCCTCTTGTGTGTGTTTAATGAGGAGGGGAGAGGTTTCATTTTATAGGTGGAGAGGAGGGTGTCATTTGGAAAAGGCATCATCCCCTCATGGAAAGTGTAAACCGACCTCAAGATACATTGAACCAGGCCAGGCACCTATGAAACCATTATTGCAATGTCGATGGGAAGCTATCTGAAAAAATGGGGCCAAATGGGGCTGGTTGGGCCAAGTCCATTCAAACTCTTGTAGGTGTGAGTATGGATTTTTGTTGCCTTCTCCCGAGAAGGATTAATCCTGAATCAATTTTATTAAACTTAGGCGTAGCTCAAAACCAGGTGGTATGATAGGCTCTGAAGATTCTGGTGGTTTTATATATCTCGGACACTTGTCCATTTTTTCTCAACTTTTTTTCTTTATCTTCCCTTTTTTATGAATAACTTTTGCATAGCCCCATGCCTCTTTTCTATAACAAAACTTTAGAGAGATAGCAGCAAAAACTTGGAGCATTTATTTGGTGGATGGAAAACCTAACAAACAAATTTTTGTGTTCTCCCCTAGTGTAGGAGTAGAACATTTTTGGGTGGATCTAGATCGAAGGCATGTTTTTGCATACTCCTAGTGTAGGAGCAGCAGGTATAGGTGGTGTGTATGTGATCTTAATTTTAAGAGCATGACAAATCTCTCATAAGGGTCAACAAAGCTTGACAAAACTCAATGCAAAAGCAAGCAGCATATATGTCAAAGTTTTCCTAGCCTAAATGACATGTATGGCTCTGGTGGGAATTCAAGCTTTGTCATACAGGAACTCATCATGTAGCATTTGAGTTTTCAAAAGATAAATCTCCAGAATGTTAGTGTCATTTGGAATAAGATAAACAGTAGCTCAAACCTTCTCATATCATATTCGTCAATTACCTAGACTTAGATCAAGCATATGCTACCCATGAGTTTCAAGTTCAGAGTAAATCCTTATATCAAAACAGTCGTATCCAAAACTCGGGAGAATTCAAGGCTAAAAACTAGGTACTTGAAAGGAATTACAACTAAGCAACTATTCATCATTTTCATTTAAGAGATTATTCATAGTCCTCTTTATTTGCTAACAACTCTTAAAAACAAATTAAAGCAAACTAGACACACATTTTTATTTTGTTTTCAATTTTACTAGATCACACATTATTACTATAGCTATATATATTTATTATGAGGATAACTTTTTATTTTGTTTCATTCATCATTTTTTTAACTATTTAAAAGAAAGTAAAAACTAAAACAAAAGGGAAAGAATACTTACCTAGATACATGGGAGTACTTCTCCCCCAAGCTAGCTCTTTCAGTGAGGGTTCAATGTTGTAAGTCATTCGAACCGGACTTCTCCTTGTGAAGTTCATTGATCAAGTACCTCGGTTTGCTCTGAAGACGAGGATTCTTGTGGTGACGCCTCTAATGGTAATGCCACCTTCTTTCGCCAAACCCGTGTTGGTTTTTAGTTGACAGGTTATAACCTTCACTTATAGAAATTGGGGAATTGATTTCCCCACACTTTGCTTGAAGTGTGTCCTAATATAAAACAAGGTAGAGATCAAGTGCATGGGCTCTGTTGGTGGGAAAACACCAACAGAACCAAAACTTTACTTATTCTTCTCTAACCTTAGGCACATTGAGCAAGATGAAGTTGATGATATGTGCTTTGTTCAATTATAACATAGGTGGTAAGATCAGAAGGTTGAGCATGAATGTAGCATTTAAGTTCATTTGGCAAAAAAGATTGAGTTGCTTAACCCAAGGAAAGATTGTTATCTATGCATAATGTATCAATCTTTACATGATTATGACTATCAGCTTCCTAAGATAGGATGTGCATTTTTTAGCTCATTTCATTAAGATTATGAGATCAAGGAAGTGGTGCTAGGAAGAAGCTCAAAGAATAAACATGTTGAGTTAATTAGGTTGGATCAAGTAAGTTGTGACTCAAACATGTTTGTTTATTATTTATGTGCCTACTAGAATTATGATGAAGGGTAGATGACTCGTGATGGTCCTTTCCTTTTTGCTTGTGGGTTTCCTTGTTCGGCTAGCCTCATAGCTTGAGTTGTTCATGAATTTCTTGTCTCCTAGGTTGCACTCCTTCTTTCTTATCCTTTTGGCATGCCATCTTTCTGCTCTTCAATCTTTTGACACCTTGTTAGACCTTTGCCTTACTCATTGTTTTATGCCTGCAAAGGATTAGTGGACAACACATACCCGAAGAAATATATAATTTTGAAACACGGTTTATTTGTCTAGAATTTTGTAGTTTTCATCTATGCCAATGAAAATATGGTTTTAGGATTACTTTAGCATAGATTTTGTTTATCATGTTCTATACAAGCATGGCTCATGGCAAAGGTAACTTGCAATAGAAGACAAGTGAATGAATTTCGATACTTATAGGTCTTCCATCCATGATGAATGAACTGTGTCTTCTTTGCGCAATGTTATTGGAGTTCGTCATGTGCCTTGCTTCATCTCCAATTTGAATTCATCTCGTGACTTACCCAAATTGAATTGAGAGTTTCCTATAGGGGTTAGTCTAACAAAATATCAAGTGTCTACTATAGCATACTTATCGGCTCAAAAATCAACCTAGACACCATGTCTAATTTGATTTAGGAAGGCATTTTAACCTAAGCACCACGCTTAATTTAAAAGCCTTTGGAAGTAAAATCAGCACACCTTTTGGTTCAAGAATCAAACTGGACACCGCGTCTAATTTAATTCAAGAAAATAGTTTAAACTAAGCACCATGCCTAATTTAAAAGGTGTATGAAAATACTTCAAAACCTACGCATACTATAGTAAACAAAAGTAGCATGAAAGTATTGTAGAGATTTATTCAAATAGAGATGAAAGAGCATGATTGTTATTTAGCAAATGAAGCATGGCTTAAAGGTAGAGACAACCAAAATTAGCAGTATGGTATAAGATTTTCCAAAGATGTTCATCCCCCACACTTGATCATGTTTGGATGGATAGAACTCTCATATGTGAATGTGATTCAATGTTGCATGATAATTAGTTAGACATACCTTATGTCGTCATCCTTCATTCTTTTTGCTTCAAACCTAGAATGGTTAGTGACAAAAATACCCGAAGGAATATTTTCACAATTATGATTCTATGCTTATTTCACAAGGGTATCACAGCAGAAGGTGAAAACTCATATTATCTTCTGAAAGTGCTTGCTTTAGGACAAAAGCTCGTCCTTAGGAAACCTTCTAATTGCGCTTCTAATTCATGAAGTGGTTTCCCCTCCAACACCAATCTTTGTGTACCTATCTTAAGATTCATGCCAATGAGATTTGCAATATTTATGATAAACATATGCATCTACAACCACCCTTTCAAAGTCTTTATGAATAGGTAGCACGAGGGGGTTGAAGATCTCATGTGTGGCAATGTTGGAGAGACTAATTAATTCAGGATATTTCTCATGTGGGCATGGATTTGATGAGGTTTTCATGAAATAACTTCCATGATCATCGATGTCATCTTCCTTTTCAAGCTCCAAGGGTGTTTCTTCATGAATGTCTATAGGCAGAAACATGGCCTCCATCATTCCATGCCTATGACATTCATTGGATGGTTTATTGTCTAAGATTTCCCATGGATTCGTGGCTCTTGGGTTGATCTCGTCTAAGGCCTCCTCCAAACTTGGATGAGTCATGTTTGTTAAAGAGGTTGATTTAAACTCACCGTTTTGATTTAAACCAAATTTGGATTCTACCCATAAGGCTTCATCCTTGTCCATCCATTGTTTAGCAGCGGCATTTGTGTTCTTAATACATTCTAGCCACTATCGTTGCACTTCTTGGTCATCCTTACTGTCTTCATGATTCCTTTGCTTTGGTTGTCTTAATGGATTTCTAGGGTCATCATGAGACTTAGGAGAAAGAGCAAATGAGGGATCATCGGGGTCAAGGATGGGTTGAGAGATGGGTTCAAATAATATATCTAATGTGGTCATAGAAGGGGAGAAGATAGGATTGGCTAAATGACTCAGCTCTCCTTCTATAGCATTACTTCACATGCCTCCCTTGAATTCTTCCCAATGTCCTATATGGGAATAAGGATGCTTTCTAAGAGATCCCTTCTTAAAGGATTTGAATTATATTCGCTCGAAGGTCTCTTATGAAGGTGAGAATTTAAGCTTTTCCCAAAACCAGCATCAAAAAGATCATCCTTAATTTCAATAGGGATTCTCAAAGGTGGAATTCCTTCTTCTCTTGGAGGATTTTGGGGTATTGATGGTTTGGGATTGATAGCTAAACCTTGAGATTGGAGTGGTTGTGATTTGACTATCAAAACTTCCTCTTCTTGTTCGGGAGATGATCCCTTCTATTCCACGGGGAGATTATTAGGAATGCTAGTGTAGGGAGTCCTTTCACTAATTCTATCATGCATAGACCTTGCTTCACTAGTAGATAAATGAAGGAAAGCTCCTCTAGAGGCTACATCAAGGGATTCCCTAGAATCCTTGCTAAGACCCATGTAAAAATGTTGAATGAAGTATAGGGTCTTGAATGGCAAGGTCCTAGGCTAGTGATGATGAGGTCATTAAAATAATCCCATAATGTGCTAAGAGATTCTTCTTCTAGTTGTCTAAAATTTAGAACCTCTTTTCGAAGGCTGACTACTTTAGAGATGGAAAAGAAACATAAATAAAATTTAGAGCATAGCAGTTTCCCAATCTCCTTGCATACTTCCCACTGTTAGACTATACCATTGTTTAGCTCTTCCTGTCAAAGAGAATGGAAACAACTTCCATCTTAAGGTTTTATCAGACATGCCAGCAATACGCAAGCATGCATAGGTCTGTTCAAACTCCTATAGGTGTGAGTATGGATTTTCATTGTCTTCTCCCAAGAAGGATTTATCCTGAATAAATTTTATTAAACTCAGGCGCAGCACGTAACCTAGTTTTATGATAGGCTCTGAAGATTCTAGTGGTTTTAGGCTTGCACTTGTGGGTTTAGCATATTAATAAATAGGAGTGGAATCCATGCTAAAAGAAAAGGTAAAACAAAAGAAAGAATAAAAGATAAAAAGTTAAGCTAGGCTTGTAGTTAATTCAGCAATCGTTTCCCCGGCAACGGCACCAGAAAGCTTGTTGGTATAAATTAACAGCACACATATAAATCCGTAAGTGGACAGATACCACTATAGCTTTCACCTAGAAGTATTCCAAGTATCGTATCCATAGGGAAACATGAGAGACTAACTACTGGTCTAACTTAACTAAGGATAACAATACTAAGGGTAGCAACAACATTAGGATAAATAGGAGCGTAGAGAGGAAAACTAAGGTTCTCTTATTGTGACTTGGGTAAGCTATGTCTTCTACTATTTAACTAGGGACATTACTTAAATAAAGACACCTAGCAGAGGATGCTTTCCTTAGTAACCGTGTCTTACTTGCCTACAAACGGGAGGTGGACTATAGAGGATTCAACGAGGCTATAAGAGTCACCTCATGAGCTACCACCGATCCGGAATGCAGGATGCATCCACAAGTAACTAGAGTTTAGGCACCATGCTTACACTACAATTACTACTTTACTCTTCCCGAATAAAGAATAAAGCACTCAAACAAGTTGTGAACCTGATGAATAATATAAACAAGAAGCTTACTTGAATTAGAAGTTGATTACCAGAGAAATCTCAGAGGCAAGCTTAGATAGAACTTGGATTCGCCTAGGTACAAGCCATAGAGAGAGCACTGATAGGTCGGCGCCTCCTCCAAACTCTTCTCTCACTCTCTATCTCACTATTTCTATTTATAAGACTAGATCCTATGGAGGACTAATCTTCTCTTCTTAGCTGGCTCTCATCCTGATGAGGAGAATATGAATTTGGGTTTCAAGATGCCTCCTAGGAGGGGGCTAGGAGCTGCTATATATAGGCCGAGGTGGAGTAGGGGGCAAGGAATTGAGGTGGAGTAAGGGGCAAGGAATTGAGGTGGAGTAAGGGGCAAGGAATCGCCATGTCATCGATCCGCATCAACTCCCTTGAGCACCGTTGGATGAACCAACCTTGATCAATGGCAGGAGATGGACTCTCAAAGGCAGTGGAAAACCATCATAGAAAGGAGACGCTGACTGGTGGGACCCAAAGGCTGACCAGCCTATAGGTGGGGCTAGCCGACCTATCTCAGTGATAGGTGGGCCCCACCCTCCGGTGGAAGCTTCTAGACTCCATCTTGAGTTGTTTTCCAGCAGGTTTCATGAGCCAAATCTCTTTCTATTGTCGGTTTGCTTGTTTAGAGAGTATGACGGTGGTCTAGGGGCTATTTGCTGGATAAATCCTCCTGCATTCACATATTCACCAAAGCTCACATAATACATTAGTTTAAACACCTAGACCTATGTTTGGTGATGAAATTAAGTATATATGTCAGGTTATATTGATGGTTTATAATTGATGTTAATGGCCATCAATAGCAATCAAGAAGGGAAGAGAAGGAGAACATCAGTGGCTCGGGTTGTTTATAGGACGAGAGTGACTTCCAGACACAGCCAGCTCTAGCTTGAGTTTGCCACCACAGTAGATGCATGGCAACATGCACAAAAGTGGTGAAGGAGGGCAGCGGCTCACCAATGAAGCAGGCAGAGAGACTGGGTGCCGGCCATGAACAATAACCATATGAACCCTCATCTTCTCTCCCTTCTTTCTCTTGATTTCACATGGTAACTTGATTGGCCACAAAAACAAAAGTTGCAAATCTTGATCTGCTCTCCAACTTTGCTTCAAGCTCCAACCCCTAATTCTAACTGGATAGCAAGATCTAAAGTCAAGATCCGACGGGTACTCGTCACCGGCGCGATCCCCGATGATGCGGGCTACCCTGGTGGACTCCTCTCTCTCCCCCGTACCTCCTCACGGCCAAATGTGAGCAGCTAGGGCACCGCGATGAGCACAGCAACGACTGTGGTGGATCGACAGTGCTCCGGCAAGGCGAAGGTGGCCAATGTCGAGGTCTCTGGCCGTGGAACTAGAACCAATAGCTTCCCTACAACCTAGCTTGACCGCAGCCATGGCGGCGCGGCAGTGGTCTACACGGTGGCGAACTTGCTGCTACAAAGCAGTAGAGGTAAAATTGAAGTGCCAGGCATCAATAGGAGCTCACCATGATCATGACTATGTCACTGGTTGAAGCAGGGATGTGGCAAAGATGCATCGCCATCGATGAGAGTGGTTATGGTGGTGTAGACTAAGGGCGAGGGTTCCGTTCTGACAAAACCTGAAGGGAAAAGACCAATGATTAAGATAGTGAGCATCACCGATGCACAAGGGGACTAGAACAACAATCGGTGAGTTGTATGGAGCTTTGGTGCAGGCTGGCCATGGTGAGGGTGTACGTAGCGGTGATGGCAACACAACCATGATGGGAACAGCACACATGGCGGCGTTAGACTATGAGGGGCGAGGCTAGTAGTTCTAGGAGGTGCGCAATGGCAAGGAAGGACGATGGGCACAGTGAATTAGGCAAAGGTGCAGTGGTGGTGATGAACTTGGATGGCGCGTCAAGGTCACCAGCGGCGATCAAGAAGGGAAGCGATGGAGAACATCGGTGGCTCAGGCTATTTATGGATGAGAGCGACTTCCAGATGCGGCCAACTCCAACTTGAGTTTGCCACTGCAGCAGCTGCATGGCAACACGCACAAAAGGGGTGAAGGAGGGCGGTGGCTCACCGGTGAAGCAGGTAGAGAGACTGGGTGCCATCCATGAACAATACCCATCTGAACCAACATCTTCTCTCCCTTCTTTCTCTTGATTTCCAATGGTAACATGATTGGCTCCAAAAACAAAAGTTGCACATTTTGATCTGCTCTCCAACTTTGCTTCAAGCTCCAACCCCTAACTCTAACTGGATAGTAAGATCTAAAGTCAAGAACAGGGGTTCAAGAAAACTGAAACACTGACTTCAGTTAGGGTTTTGGAAATTGATTTAATTAGCTATCTTAGGGAATTAATTAGTGATTAACTATAGAGCAAACCTTTCAACCAGTAGCACCATTGTACAACATAGAGTTTGTATTATCAAATGGTACTAATGTTTGAACAAATTTATTTGAGAAATTCATTTTAACAAATACTCCAAAATTGAACTTAATATTGAAATCCAACACAGCCAAATCATGATCAAGTGTTGAACTTCAATTTCAATTGAAAATTTGGAGCTCAAATTTTAGTGGGTTGGACTTGAACCCATACCCTACAGATGACAGTAGTGCTAAAGTACAACCTTACACCTCAAAGTTTATTAGGGCACATTTTCAAGTATTTTTGTGAAATTCTAAAATACAAGGTCACAAAGTACCTTGGAAATATTTTTGGTTCTAGCTCAAACACCACATATGCATTACAAGGCTAACAAAACAACACTGATTTTAATTAATGCAAGACCTGATTATCTAAATTTCAAGCTTACTATGCATCATGATGACATGAACAAGTTTTAGTGATGCTTGCCACCAGGGGTGTTACAGCTCTTCCCCCATTACAAAAATCTCGCCTCGAGATTACGAAACACCTAAAGCCTAGGGTTAAGTAATGGAAAAGGAAATGTGTCAAACACATATTATGAACAAGGTTTCCATAAAACAATAAGGGAAGTTTACAATATTACATCATCTTTCAAAAGAAAGGTTACAACTATAGATGAGTTAGCAACCTAAGTAGATGCAAGGAAATCTAGATGATTCTCCATCAGATACAAGGCTTCCCCTTTTGAATGCTTGTTCCACTAAACTTTATAGAACCTAATTGTTCTCTTTCAAGTAACTCGATCCTTCTGATCTAGGCTTCTAACAGGATATTCTGCATAACTCAGATCTAGTTCAAGCTCAACTCCTTCAATCTCAATGGTCTGCTCTGGCACTCGTAGACACTTCTTCAACTGCGATACATGAAACACATTATGTATAGCTAGCAGTTGCTCTGGCAACTTTAGACGATATGCTATAGGTCCACACTGTTCTGCAATTGGAGAAGGACCAATGTAGTGAGGTGCTAGTTTTCCTCTAACTCCAAAATGGTTAACTACCTCCGTAGGTGATACTTTTAGATAGACATGATCTCCTACTTTGAACACTTATGGTCAGCGTCTCCTATCGGCATAACTCTTCTAACGAGACTGTGCTGCTTTCATACTTGCTTGGATAAGTCAGACCTTTTCTTTAGCTTCTTTCACCATGTCTACCCCAAAGAACCACCTTTCTCTATATTCTGACCAATTTAGTGGAGTTCTACACCTTTGGCCATAAAGAGCTTCAAACGGTGCCATCTTAATACTTTCCTGATAACTATTTGTGATAGAACTGACCAATTTATAAGAGCACAAGTACAATGGCAATCCACCAAAATGATCGCACTATCATACTTGAGCCCATATAAACCCGGTAGTCCATCGAGTACCACGAAGGGTCTCGATTCATCGCCAACATACAACCAAGATCATACATGATTCAACATACATGCCACATATTACATAGAGTTCACAATTACATTACCATCCATCGGAGTACAATTAAAAGTTCTTACAACCCAAGTTCAAATAAAGTAGTAGTAGTAGCGGAAGCAAAGTTAGTTTTGAAACTAACATCTCACACTATTGTTCAAATACTTGCTAGTTTGTGATCACATCCCATAGAAGCATCATAGATTAGATATAAGAAGCGCCTTGCCCATGGCTTACTCCTCGTGCACGGTGGGACAGAAGCAGTTCTTACAATACCCATGATAGATTGTATTATCTGCAACAAGTGGGGAAAATAGACCCTAAGTACAAGAAGGTACTCAGCTAGACTTACCTATCATAAACCAAAAATAATGTGACTCCAAGGATCATGCAAGGCTTTATAAGTGGAGCTAGCTTGACAATATTTTGCATAAAAGCCGCTAGTTCAACTATACATTTTATAATTCGGGTATCAAGTTAATTATAGCTATTCACCTCTAGATTAACAACTAACCTATGCTAAACATGTGATATATCATTATGTAGCATCACAATAATAACCATAGCTAGTGTAGCATTCCCATGTCCAATATAACCATCAGATTTCATAGTCCAATTACTACGATGCTGGGACTTGTCAAGTTTCTCACTATCTAGGAGAGACGGTGATTCGAATTGGTTGCAACTAGCTGGGTAGTTATTCCTAACACAAACCCACACTTCCCCCATCAGGGTCATGTCGGGTCACCTTTGGTACAACTCAGGTACATATTTTGTGGGTTCGATCAGTGCCGCACAACCAGGGACAACCAGCTGCCAGGATGTTTCGGCCCTAACTGGCCCTTTGGCTCATGTCTGGTTCCACGCACATCCTTACTACCATCTAGAGTGCGCACTCTAATAGAACGATGCCTAGCTTGAGTGGAGCTACTCGGCTTCACGGTCAGAATGAGTTATCCGGCCAACTAAGTGAGAGGCATGCATTCAATCTCGACTAGAAGCGCCAACAACAGTACGGTCCTTAATTGACATAGACGGGATCAACATTAGCCGACCCACACCATGTGCATATAAGATCCCGCCTAGGTCTCCACTTAGATAACATCCCATGGTTATTTTCCACAATAGCAAATATAGCCAACCATGCTCCGGTATCCACCTATATCTCGCAAGTGATAGGAAATCACCCGACTTCTACCGATCTAAGCATGGCTAAGCATATGTTTGATCCTAGACCTACATAGGGTTCAAGGTATATTTCTGGACAAGGTAGTTCTATGCATCAAGTGTTTCCAACCAACTCTTATAACCTAATGCATCAAACATAAAGGACTCAAGTAATATTTGTAAAAACATAGGAGGCTTAGAATGCTCCGGGCTTGCCTTTCAGAAAGGAGGTAGGCCTATGATTGGGGCACTCCAGTAATTCCTCAAGGAGCCTGCTCCTCACTTTTGGGGGCTACCTACTGTGGTGCCTCCTTGATTCTCCTCCTCCTCTGCTTCAAACTCCAAGAGTGTGATTCCTTCTGGCGATCCTATATGCGTGAACGCAAAATAAGATACAAGAATGCACGGTAATGATATGGATGATATGATATGATGCATAAACATAAATGTCCTTAACAACAAGATATTAGGGTGATAACAAGATTAACTTTCTTTTACTGAGTAGGTGCATATCTCCTCTCTAGTAATTAAACAAACACCTATTTAGCATTTTCTGGGCTGCAAGACAAGCAGCTATTATTTTGACCATAACTGGAGTTGTACACGTACAAACAATATGGCTGTGGACTTTCTGCAAAGATTATTAAATTGCCTACAACCTTCTTTTAATCATCTTAAGGTGATTCAGTAGCTATCTAGGTCAAACAATTCAATCTTTCAGATATGTCTAGAGGACAAACAAATCTGATAGCAGACTTCTAATAGATATAACTCTTCAACCATTAGGCCTATGACCATAAAATTTTAGGACAAGCAATATGAGTAAGTTCTCTACAACTTTGTTATTAACAAGTTTCACAGGAAAGATCACTATCATCATGAATTTGTCAACACAACAGAAACTACTCATGCAGCCATTTAGTTGGATTATAAAGCAATAATTAACTAGCCACCTATAACCAATTACTTCTAAGCCCAATTAATAACATCAATAGATCATATGCATCACAAGAACCATAGAAAACATCATGGTTAAGCCCAAATAATTTATTTATATTTATTTATTAATTTTCCTTATATAATAGGGTGATTTAGACGATAAATATTTCCATTGCTCAATAAATTCTGAGACAATTATAGTAGTTTACATATAACTCCAATAGTCTACTATACAAATTTCATGACATTTGCATAAGTATGGCACCCTCTACAAAAATGATAAGTTGTATAGGCTTATTTTAGCAAAAGTAGTTTAGCCTAGTGAAAAGTGTCAAACAATAGATTACATATTTTTCTTACTTTGATCCTAGCATAAGAACAATGTGTAAAAATTTGCATGATCATATGTTATATAGTTTTACCCCATTTATTTTCACTAGAAACTAGCAAATAATCAAGGTTAAATAGCAAGACCATATTTCAAGTGTGTCTTCTATAGGTTTAGTATTTTTCCTTAATAGATCATGCCAACACAAGACCAACAAAATTGGAATCACAATTTTTACACTTCTCTAGCTCCTAGTTATGCATTTTACAAGATAGAAATAGATTTAATAGCACTTATGTAGTTCAATATAATTCTCCTAGAAAAATATCCTAAATAGTAGGTTTCATATTTTTATCAAATAGTACACTTCATGATGAATCCAACAAAATTTGGGTCACCTCATTTGGACACTCATAACTCCAGATGTGATTTTCTGCAAGTTTGTAACAAAATCTAGAAAAACAAATAAAGAAAAATCAAATTTCCAACCAGGAGCTATAGCTAGGTACACCTAGTCTATGCACCCACGATGGCTGATAGCGGGGGGCCCGCAGGTCAATCGGTCCCACGCAATAGAGAAATAGAGGTAGGGACGCAACAGTTGACCGGTGATAACTCGCTGACAGGTGAGGTCACCGTCGGTGAGGTCTTCACCACTACACTCGCCTCGTCAAGCCGCATCGAGGGGTACCCTCAGTTGGCTCTACACATCACTAGAGCAACCTCACCGGCGAGCATGGTGGCTCGGTGGCGACGCGTGGTGGACTCATCGTCTCCGATGATGGCACAACCACGCGAGTGTGTCTACAGCTTCTATAGACCCTAGCAGAAGCTCTACGGTGTGGATCGAGCCACGATGAAGCTGGTGGTGAGCTCTGGCCACATGCATGGCGGCACTGGTGGCAGCACAGTGCATGCAGGCGATGCTTGCCTTTCTGATGAGACAATGGTTGGGGATGGATGTCCATCATAGGAGAAGGTGCTACGGGTCATGGCGGTGCGAAAACAAACACACGAGGGGGAAGACATGATCTAGTGAGGGCCTGGCCACATCAAGTTTGAGCTCATGGCTATGGTGGGTGCGCTCGATGCGGTGGGGCATTCTCGCACTGGTGGTGGCGATAGCAATTAAATAAATGATGATGTGAGCATTTATGACCTAAGGCGATGATGGACCAAGGGAGAAGAAGGTATGAGGAGCAGTGGATAAGGTTAGGCCATGGTGAGCTCAAAGCTCGGTGGTGCTCCACTGCCATGGCGGTGATGGCACAATGCGACCTTACCTATGCTCAAACAATGGCGTTAGCGGCTTGGGGAGGTGGAGGAGGTGGTGGTGAATGTGTGGGCAAGGTGGATTGGGTGGCGGTGCTGTGTGGACAGTGAGCACTGCCAGTGGAGCTCGGCAATGGCAACGGTGGTGTTCGGCTTTGCTGCTATGAGCGCGAGAGCGAGCGAGACAGAGCGAGAGCGAGTGAGGTCAAGGGATGCACGGCGGCCTCTTTAGCGCATGCCTGGCCATGATGCAGCCCTACCCCAACATGTGCACGCCATGCGGTAGCCACGACATGTGGCCGACCAGCCCTTGCTGCTGCTTGATCGGTCGGTTTAAGACCGACTGACAGTGCGTTTTCACAACATCATTACTCCTAATCCGTGGTGATTTAACAAAAACAATATTAGTGAATGTTGTAGAGCTATGTGATATCTCCAACTTTGCTTTAGGGAGTAACATATAATTCATCATGGTTTTCAAAATGCAAAGCTCCAAAATGTGCTACTTTGAAACTGTAATCAACTAATGACAGCAAAATTTTCTAAGTTTTAAAACAGCATTTTGTTGATTCTTGTGGGTCCCTATCTGACTATGTTAGGCACTGAATTAGCTCATGACCCTTAAATAAAGGTTGTTCCACATAAGATAAGCTACAACTTTTATTAAGGGTACACTACTATGCATATAATCTAAGCTACTAGTTCAACTTTGGTCAAACTAGCATCATGAAAAATGACATTTTGAGTAAACTAGGACTTAGAAGCAAAATTGGCCCATGTCATGAATACAAACATTGTTCCATTTATCATCCTAGATATGTCTAAGGTGTTTTTGTGACCTCACAACCATCTCTTTCATCGGTCACTCATGATCACAAGCATACGCATGTATATAATCAACACCACATGTGATAATATGTAAAGAATAAGATGAAATTCTATATGCTCATGCTCATGAATGCTTGGATGATGCTTATGCTCATGAAATGCAAGTGCCAAATGTAATGCTTAACACTAGGGTGTTACACTATTGTTGTAGTAAAATTCTACCAGAGGCAAACATTCATCCCATTTATCTGAATAAGTGAGAACACAAGCTCTTAGCATGTCTTCTAGAATCTTGTTGACCCTTTCAGTCTGTCCTCTAGTCTGCGGATGGTAAGCTAAACAATGGATAAGCCTAGTGCCCATTTCTTTATGCAACTCTTTCTAGAATTTAGAGACAAACTATGTACCCCTATAAGAAATAATAGTCTTTGGTACACCATGAAGACTCAAGGATACGTGCAACATATATCTTGGCATAGAAGACCACTAGATCCCTTGTTTTCACTGGTAAAAAGTGGGCTATCTTAGTAAGACAATCAACAATGACCCAAATGGAATAAAACCCTTTCGATGTCTTAGGGTAAACCAACAATAAAGTCCATACTGATGTCATCCCACTTCCATGATGGAACAGGCAAAGGGTATAGTGGTCCTGTAGATTTCAGATGGACAACCATTACATGCTGACAAGTATCACACTTTGCGACATACCGAGCAATCTCTATCTTCATTTTGGTCCACCAGAACCTCTGTTTTAGATCCTGATACATCTTATTACTTCATAGATGAATAGAGAATCTAGACAAATGAGCTTCATCGAGGATCTACTGATGTAACTTAGGAACTTTTCAGTACTACTAGATGATTCTTGAACCAAAGAACTTCATCATCGGCCCGAAAACACTGGGGCCTTTCCGGTCATAACTCTTTCTTTGATATGAGCTATCTCTTTGTTCTCTTTCTGAGCAGCAACAATCTAACTCTAAATAGTAGATTCAATAGCAATATTGGCTAAGGTTACATGCTGGACAATATCTAGATTCAACATTCTCCATCTCCTGACACAAAGTTCTATCAAAAGGTCTTGTTGTAAGATAGTTGCAATGAGTCTTACGACTGAGTGCATCTGGCAACCACATTTGCTTTGCCTAGATGATAATGAACTTCCAAATCATAATTTTTGATCCATTATAGCCATCTTGTCTGACACATATTAAACTCAGACTAGGTAAAGATGTACTTCAAACTCTTACTGATCAGTGTAAATATGACAACTACTACCCAATAAATAATGATGCCAGATCTTGAGCGCATGAACAATAGTAGCTAACTCTAAATCATGAGTAGGATAATGCTCTTCATGGCGCTTGAGCTATCCGGAAGCATAAGTAATAACTTCGGCCTTCTTGCATTAGTACACACCCAATACCAATACTAGAGGCATCACAATACGCATCAAATGGCTTTTCGATATCTGGCTGAGCTAGAATAGGAGCGGTGGTTAGAAGTCATTTCAAGGTTTCAAAAGCTTCATTACATTTAGGTGACCAGACAAACTTGGTTTGGTTCTTCAGCAACTCAGTGATAGTCTTGGATATTTTGGAGAAGATAGGGATAAAACGATGATAGTATCCTAGCATACCAAGAAATCTGCGAACTTGATGCATAGAGATCAGTGGTTTCCAACTAAGGATATCTCTCACTTTGCTAGGGTCTACAACAACACCCTCGGCAGACAGAACATGCCCAAGGAATGGCACTTCATCAAGCCAGAACTCAAATTTGCTAAACTTGGCATATAGCTGGTGTTCTCTTAGATGGCTTAGAACAATGCATAAATGTTCCACATGTTCCTCTTTGCTTTTAGAATATATGAGAATATCATCAATGAAAACAACCATGAACTTGTCGAGCTCCTGACATGAAAACTGAGTTCATTAGGTACATAAAGTGAGCTGGTGCATTGGTTAGGCCAAAGGACATGATTAGGTATTCATACAGACCATATCTGGTAGTGAAAGCAGTCTTTGAAATATCTTCCGGATAGATCTTTATTTGGTGATAACCAGTCTGAGATTGATCTTAGACAATACTTTAGCTCCCGCAAGTTGATCAAAGAGTAGATCAATGCAAGAAAGAGGATACTTATTCTTGATAGTCACCTCATTCAACGGACGATAATCAACACATAGTCTTAAAGTTTTATCTATCTTTTTCACAAATATTGCAGAACATCCCCATGGTGATGAACTCAGTCTAACATAAGCCTTGTTAAGCAACTCTTGCAACTATATCTTAAGTTCCTCTAACTCTTTCAGAGGCATCCGATAAGCTCTTTTGGATACTGGAGTAGTATCGGGTTTCAAGTCAATTACAAACTCTACATCCCTGTCTAGGAGGTAAACCTGGTAAATCATTAGGAAACACATCTAGAAACTCCCTTACTAAAGGAATATCTACCACTTCCTTAACAGTGGTTTCACAGACTCTTTCTATTGCCCTTTTTGGAGTAGGTAAGCAGATAAGCAACTTAGAACTATTATCAAGAGAGTTAAACTATACAACCCTATGTAGTGTGTCAATGATAGCTCCCCGCTAATATAACCAATTCATACCAAGGATCACATCTATATCCTGACCCTTCAGAATAATTAGATTGGTAGGAAAAGTATGCCCAACAAGCTCTATTGGTATCTGATATACCACTTCCTTAGTAACCAATCGCCCACTAGGGGACTGTACACATAAGCTATCCTCCATAGTCTCTATTGGTAACTTATGCTCCACTACAAATGATCTATTGATGACAGTATGTGATGCACTAGAATCAAACAATATAATTCTAGGTTGGTTGGCAACAAAAAACAGACCCATCATTACCGGTTCACCTTCTGGGATTACTTCAGTTCAAGTATAATAAACTCTACCAAACTTTGGAACAGCTCTTTTCTTTGCAACCCTCTGCGGAATATCTAGTTGTGGATATACTAGAGGTATTGGAACCTTGGCCTGTTTGGGTAGCGGACAATCCCAGACATAGTGTCCCGTCTCGCTATAGTTTTAGCATGTGTAGTTATTATTTGGTGGATTATTGGGATGAATACCAGGGGTATCTGGCTGTTGGAGATAGTAGTGAGAATGATGAACAGGCTAATAGATAATCCTCGGACGCTGAATATTGCCTCTAGAGGATTCTGTAGGTACATTCTTCCTCTTCTTCTCCTGGTGTAGATGATTCTTCTCCCCAACAAAAATGGCAATACTGACAATCTCATTATAACTAGCAGTGGTGAAGGGTCCAGCATAACCTGTAGCTTGGTGTTGAGACCACGTACAAACCAAAACTTCTTATCGACATCCGTACTAACATACTCAGGGGCATACTGAGCTAAGTGATTGAATCTACCCAACTACTCCATCACACTCTGATCTCCTTTGTAACTTGAGGAACTGTTCCATCCTCATTTCCCTCACCCCATCAAGAATATAATGTGTTTGGAAAGTAGTGCAAAATTAGCCCATGGAACCTGATGTCCCTCGAGTTCTGTTGCAAGGAAACTAGCCCACCAAGCGCCAACAGGGCCCTAGAGTTGCTATACTACAAACTGAGTCTTTTGGACATCACTGCAGTCTGACAAAGTTATAGTAGGCTACACATGACCCTAATAGTCTACTGTATAAATTCATGCCATTTGGATAAGTACAACTACCTCAATAGAAATGACAATTTATATAGGTTTATTTTAGAAAAAAATGTTTAGCCCATTCAAAACTGTCAAGCAATAGATTTAATATTTTTCTTACTTTCCTCCTAGCATGAGAATACTGTGTAAAAATTTGTATGATCATAGGTTATGTATTTTTAATCCAATTATTTTCACTAAAATCTTGCAATTAATTAAGATGAAATAGGAAGACCATATTTCAAGTATGCTTACTGTAGGTTTAATATTTTTCCTAGCTAGAGCATGTCAGCACAAGATTAGCAAAATTAGAATCACAATTTAATCACCTTCCTAGCTCAAGATATGCATTTTACAACATATAAGCTAATTTAAAAGCACTTATTTTGCTCAATTTAATTCTCCTAGAAAAATTCCCTAAGCAGTAGATTTCATACTTTTATCAAATAGTACACTTCAAGATGAATCTAACAAAATTTGGTTCACCCCATTTGGATACTCCTAGCTCTAGATATAATTTTTGCAAATTTGCAACAAAATCTATGAAAAATAAATAAAGAAAATCAAATTTCCACTCGGGCGCTACAGCTTGGTGCACCTGGTCCATACACCAGCTATGACTGACAGTAGGGGGCCATAGTCAATGGTACCCACTAGACAGACGCACAGAGCAGAGACGGCACTCTAACTGGCGAGAACTCACCGACGGCGAGGTCACCGGCAACGAGGTCACCACCGACATGTTCCCCTCCTCATTCTGCACATAGTCAGCTAAGTGGGTGAACCCCTGATAGTGGTTGGCTATGGCGGTGGCACTAATGGCAGATAGCGGCAGCACTACGATGGCACACTGGTCCTTTCCGGCCATGGCAAGCTCTGATGAGCACGACTACAGCTTCCTAATGGCGTAGCGGAGATCTAGCATTAAGTTGGGGCTTCTATGGAGTGGCGACGAAGCTTGCTCATGTGCGTGGCAGCACAGCAGCATGAGCATGGTGGTGCACAGCCATGTTCTGGTGTTGATGTGCCAGTGTTGGCTCAATGGCCAGCGGCATGACCTAGACCTGACCCTAGGCTAACCCTAACACCAGAAGAGAGAATGTGGGGGCTCCCACAAGCACGGCCACGATGAGCACATGCTTGGCGGCGCTCCGGTGAGGGCGTGGCTATGGCAAACTCGCCCTTAGGCATTTACCTTGGCTCGATTGGCATGGCTAACTGGTTAGGAAGGTGGAGGAGGTGATGGTCGAGTGGTGCGCATGAGCAATCAGACAATGGCGTGGTGGTGGTAGTGAGCGTGCTCAGCGGAGGTGCAACAGCAACAGCGCGATGTTGTGGTTCCACTCTGGAGCGGCGAGAGCGGGAGCAAGAGTGAGGAAGAGAGTGAGCATGAGTGAGAGAGAGCAGCAGCCTAACGCGTAGGCCTGATGCTAGTGAACGGCCTCCACGCAGTGGCCATGGCCTGACATCGGTCAGCCACAATGCGCGCGCGGTGCCAGTTCAGACACCACTAAACCTGACTGACGAAGCAAGTTCAAGCGATCTATCCTCCTAATCCATGGTGATTTAGCAAAAACTTCCTTAATAAAAAATTGTAGAGCTACATGAGTACTACAAGATTGCTTAAAGGAGTTTTGTCTAATTTGCAATCATTTTCAAACTACAAAGCTCTAAATTGAGGTACCTTAAAACCGAAATTAGCATTCAGGACTTAGCAAAATTTCCATGTCTAGAATCAGCATTTCATTGCTACTTTGGAGCTATTTTTGACCATGTTAGGCACTGACTCAGCTCATTACCCTTAAATAAAGTTTGTTGCCCATGACAAGAACTACAACTTTTATTTAGGTCACATAGCCATGCAAGCTTTCTAAGCTATTGTTCAACTTTAGTCAAACTAGCATCATGAAAATGGCATTTCAATGTAAACCAACACTTAGAAGCAAAATTGGTTCATGTCATGAAGACAAAAATTGTTCCATTTACCATCCTAGATATGTCTAAGGTGTTTTCATGACCTCACAACCATTTTATACATTGGTCATACATGATTACAAGCATATGCATATATATAATCAACATCACATGTGATAATGTATAAAGAATGAAATGAAATTTCATATGCTCATGCTCATGAATGAATGGATGATGCTTGTGCTCATGAAATGCAAGTGTCAAATGCAATGCTTAACACTAGGGTGTTATAGTTATTCTGTCTTTATAAGGAGCCCTCTACTAGAGTATCCACCATGGGAATGGACGACAAACTCACAAACAAGTAAGAGTATAGCTTAACTATGCAAAAGACTTTTATAACCAAAAGAATCTCCAACACTTACTAAGATACCTGTTGAGGTACAAATCTCATGTTCGTTGAGGTACAAGGTGGGGAGACACCGACAAGCCTAGCTCTTCCTCAAACTCTTCCCTCACATCTCTCCCTTCTACTTTTCTATAGCTAGCTAGGGCCTAAGCCCATTGGAGTGGTGTTTCTCTTCTACTTCTTTAGTGCTCTTCCTCTTGTGTGTGTTTAATGAGGAGGGGAGAGGTTTCATTTTATAGGTGGAGAGGAGGGTGTCATTTGGAAAAGGCATCATCCCCTCATGGAAAGTGTAAACCGACCTCAAGATACATTGAACCAGGCCAGGCACCTATGAAACCATTATTGCAATGTCGATGGGAAGCTATCTGAAAAAATGGGGCCAAATGGGGCTGGTTGGGCCAAGTCCATTCAAACTCTTGTAGGTGTGAGTATGGATTTTTGTTGCCTTCTCCCGAGAAGGATTAATCCTGAATCAATTTTATTAAACTTAGGCGTAGCTCAAAACCAGGTGGTATGATAGGCTCTGAAGATTCTGGTGGTTTTATATATCTCGGACACTTGTCCATTTTTTCTCAACTTTTTTTCTTTATCTTCCCTTTTTTATGAATAACTTTTGCATAGCCCCATGCCTCTTTTCTATAACAAAACTTTAGAGAGATAGCAGCAAAAACTTGGAGCATTTATTTGGTGGATGGAAAACCTAACAAACAAATTTTTGTGTTCTCCCCTAGTGTAGGAGTAGAACATTTTTGGGTGGATCTAGATCGAAGGCATGTTTTTGCATACTCCTAGTGTAGGAGCAGCAGGTATAGGTGGTGTGTATGTGATCTTAATTTTAAGAGCATGACAAATCTCTCATAAGGGTCAACAAAGCTTGACAAAACTCAATGCAAAAGCAAGCAGCATATATGTCAAAGTTTTCCTAGCCTAAATGACATGTATGGCTCTGGTGGGAATTCAAGCTTTGTCATACAGGAACTCATCATGTAGCATTTGAGTTTTCAAAAGATAAATCTCCAGAATGTTAGTGTCATTTGGAATAAGATAAACAGTAGCTCAAACCTTCTCATATCATATTCGTCAATTACCTAGACTTAGATCAAGCATATGCTACCCATGAGTTTCAAGTTCAGAGTAAATCCTTATATCAAAACAGTCGTATCCAAAACTCGGGAGAATTCAAGGCTAAAAACTAGGTACTTGAAAGGAATTACAACTAAGCAACTATTCATCATTTTCATTTAAGAGATTATTCATAGTCCTCTTTATTTGCTAACAACTCTTAAAAACAAATTAAAGCAAACTAGACACACATTTTTATTTTGTTTTCAATTTTACTAGATCACACATTATTACTATAGCTATATATATTTATTATGAGGATAACTTTTTATTTTGTTTCATTCATCATTTTTTTAACTATTTAAAAGAAAGTAAAAACTAAAACAAAAGGGAAAGAATACTTACCTAGATACATGGGAGTACTTCTCCCCCAAGCTAGCTCTTTCAGTGAGGGTTCAATGTTGTAAGTCATTCGAACCGGACTTCTCCTTGTGAAGTTCATTGATCAAGTACCTCGGTTTGCTCTGAAGACGAGGATTCTTGTGGTGACGCCTCTAATGGTAATGCCACCTTCTTTCGCCAAACCCGTGTTGGTTTTTAGTTGACAGGTTATAACCTTCACTTATAGAAATTGGGGAATTGATTTCCCCACACTTTGCTTGAAGTGTGTCCTAATATAAAACAAGGTAGAGATCAAGTGCATGGGCTCTGTTGGTGGGAAAACACCAACAGAACCAAAACTTTACTTATTCTTCTCTAACCTTAGGCACATTGAGCAAGATGAAGTTGATGATATGTGCTTTGTTCAATTATAACATAGGTGGTAAGATCAGAAGGTTGAGCATGAATGTAGCATTTAAGTTCATTTGGCAAAAAAGATTGAGTTGCTTAACCCAAGGAAAGATTGTTATCTATGCATAATGTATCAATCTTTACATGATTATGACTATCAGCTTCCTAAGATAGGATGTGCATTTTTTAGCTCATTTCATTAAGATTATGAGATCAAGGAAGTGGTGCTAGGAAGAAGCTCAAAGAATAAACATGTTGAGTTAATTAGGTTGGATCAAGTAAGTTGTGACTCAAACATGTTTGTTTATTATTTATGTGCCTACTAGAATTATGATGAAGGGTAGATGACTCGTGATGGTCCTTTCCTTTTTGCTTGTGGGTTTCCTTGTTCGGCTAGCCTCATAGCTTGAGTTGTTCATGAATTTCTTGTCTCCTAGGTTGCACTCCTTCTTTCTTATCCTTTTGGCATGCCATCTTTCTGCTCTTCAATCTTTTGACACCTTGTTAGACCTTTGCCTTACTCATTGTTTTATGCCTGCAAAGGATTAGTGGACAACACATACCCGAAGAAATATATAATTTTGAAACACGGTTTATTTGTCTAGAATTTTGTAGTTTTCATCTATGCCAATGAAAATATGGTTTTAGGATTACTTTAGCATAGATTTTGTTTATCATGTTCTATACAAGCATGGCTCATGGCAAAGGTAACTTGCAATAGAAGACAAGTGAATGAATTTCGATACTTATAGGTCTTCCATCCATGATGAATGAACTGTGTCTTCTTTGCGCAATGTTATTGGAGTTCGTCATGTGCCTTGCTTCATCTCCAATTTGAATTCATCTCGTGACTTACCCAAATTGAATTGAGAGTTTCCTATAGGGGTTAGTCTAACAAAATATCAAGTGTCTACTATAGCATACTTATCGGCTCAAAAATCAACCTAGACACCATGTCTAATTTGATTTAGGAAGGCATTTTAACCTAAGCACCACGCTTAATTTAAAAGCCTTTGGAAGTAAAATCAGCACACCTTTTGGTTCAAGAATCAAACTGGACACCGCGTCTAATTTAATTCAAGAAAATAGTTTAAACTAAGCACCATGCCTAATTTAAAAGGTGTATGAAAATACTTCAAAACCTACGCATACTATAGTAAACAAAAGTAGCATGAAAGTATTGTAGAGATTTATTCAAATAGAGATGAAAGAGCATGATTGTTATTTAGCAAATGAAGCATGGCTTAAAGGTAGAGACAACCAAAATTAGCAGTATGGTATAAGATTTTCCAAAGATGTTCATCCCCCACACTTGATCATGTTTGGATGGATAGAACTCTCATATGTGAATGTGATTCAATGTTGCATGATAATTAGTTAGACATACCTTATGTCGTCATCCTTCATTCTTTTTGCTTCAAACCTAGAATGGTTAGTGACAAAAATACCCGAAGGAATATTTTCACAATTATGATTCTATGCTTATTTCACAAGGGTATCACAGCAGAAGGTGAAAACTCATATTATCTTCTGAAAGTGCTTGCTTTAGGACAAAAGCTCGTCCTTAGGAAACCTTCTAATTGCGCTTCTAATTCATGAAGTGGTTTCCCCTCCAACACCAATCTTTGTGTACCTATCTTAAGATTCATGCCAATGAGATTTGCAATATTTATGATAAACATATGCATCTACAACCACCCTTTCAAAGTCTTTATGAATAGGTAGCACGAGGGGGTTGAAGATCTCATGTGTGGCAATGTTGGAGAGACTAATTAATTCAGGATATTTCTCATGTGGGCATGGATTTGATGAGGTTTTCATGAAATAACTTCCATGATCATCGATGTCATCTTCCTTTTCAAGCTCCAAGGGTGTTTCTTCATGAATGTCTATAGGCAGAAACATGGCCTCCATCATTCCATGCCTATGACATTCATTGGATGGTTTATTGTCTAAGATTTCCCATGGATTCGTGGCTCTTGGGTTGATCTCGTCTAAGGCCTCCTCCAAACTTGGATGAGTCATGTTTGTTAAAGAGGTTGATTTAAACTCACCGTTTTGATTTAAACCAAATTTGGATTCTACCCATAAGGCTTCATCCTTGTCCATCCATTGTTTAGCAGCGGCATTTGTGTTCTTAATACATTCTAGCCACTATCGTTGCACTTCTTGGTCATCCTTACTGTCTTCATGATTCCTTTGCTTTGGTTGTCTTAATGGATTTCTAGGGTCATCATGAGACTTAGGAGAAAGAGCAAATGAGGGATCATCGGGGTCAAGGATGGGTTGAGAGATGGGTTCAAATAATATATCTAATGTGGTCATAGAAGGGGAGAAGATAGGATTGGCTAAATGACTCAGCTCTCCTTCTATAGCATTACTTCACATGCCTCCCTTGAATTCTTCCCAATGTCCTATATGGGAATAAGGATGCTTTCTAAGAGATCCCTTCTTAAAAGGATTTGAATTATATTCGCTCGAAGGTCTCTTATGAAGGTGAGAATTTAAGCTTTTCCCAAAACCAGCATCAAAAAGATCATCCTTAATTTCAATAGGGATTCTCAAAGGTGGAATTCCTTCTTCTCTTGGAGGATTTTGGGGTATTGATGGTTTGGGATTGATAGCTAAACCTTGAGATTGGAGTGGTTGTGATTTGACTATCAAAACTTCCTCTTTTTGTTTGGGAGATGATCCCTTCTATTCCACGGGGAGATTATTAGGAATGCTAGTGTAGGGAGTCCTTTCACTAATTCTATCATGCATAGACCTTGCTTCACTAGTAGATAAATGAAGGAAAGCTCCTCTAGAGGCTACATCAAGGGATTCCCTAGAATCCTTGCTAAGACCCATGTAAAAATGTTGATGAAGTATAGGGTCTTGAATGGCAAGGTCCAGGCTAGTGATGATGAGGTCATTAAAATAATCCCACAATGTGCTAAGAGATTCTTCTTCTAGTTGTCTAAAATTTAGAACCTCTTTTCGAAGGCTGACTACTTTAGAGATGGAAAAGAAACATAAATAAAATTTAGAGCATAGCATTTCCCAATCTCCTTGCATACTTCCCACTGTTAGACTATACCATTGTTTAGCTCTTCCTGTCAAAGAGAATGGAAACAACTTCCATCTTAAGGTTTTATCAGACATGCCAGCAATACGCAAGCATGCACAGGTCTGTTCAAACTCCTATAGGTGTGAGTATGGATTTTCATTGTCTTCTCCCAAGAAGGATTTATCCTGAATAAATTTTATTAAACTCAGGCGCAGCACGTAACCTAGTTTTATGATAGGCTCTGAAGATTCTAGTGGTTTTAGGCTTGCACTTGTGGGTTTAGCATATTAATAAATAGGAGTGGAATCCATGCTAAAAGAAAAGGTAAAACAAAAGAAAGAATAAAAGATAAAAAGTTAAGCTAGGCTTGTAGTTAATTCAGCAATCGTTTCCCCGGCAACGGCACCAGAAAGCTTGTTGGTATAAATTAACGCACACATATAAATCCGTAAGTGGACAGATACACTGTAGCTTTCACCCGGAAGTATTCCAAGTATCGTATCCATAGGGAAACATGAGAGACTAACTATGGTCTAACTTAACTAAGGATAACAATACTAAGGGTAGCAACAACATTAGGATAAATAGGAGCGTAGAGAGGAAAACTAAGGTTCTCTTGTTGTGACTTGGGTAAGCTATGTCTTCTACTATTTAACTAGGGACATTACTTAAAGAAAGACACCAGCAGAGGATGCTTTCCTTAGTAACCGTGTCTTACTTGCCTACAAACAGGAGGTGGACTATAGAGGATTCAACGAGGCTATAAGAGTCACCTTCATGAGCTACCACCGATCTAGAATGCAGGATGCATCCACAAGTAACTAGAGTTTAGGCACCATGCTTACACTACAATTACTACTTTACTCTTCCCGAATAAAGAATAAAGCACTCAAACAAGTTGTGAACCTGATGAATAATATAAACAAGAAGCTTACTTGAATTAGAAGTTGATTACCAGAGAAATCTCAGAGGCAAGCTTAGATAGAACTTGGATTCGCCTAGGTACAAGCCATAGAGAGAGCACCGATAGGTCGGCGCCTCCTCCAAACTCTTCTCTCACTCTCTATCTCACTATTTCTATTTATAAGACTAGATCCTATGGAGGACTAATCTTCTCTTCTTAGCTGGCTCTCATCCTGACGAGGAGAATATGAATTTGGGTTTCAAGATGCCTCCTAGGAGGGGGCTAGGAGCTGCTATATATAGGCCAAGGTGGAGTAGGGGGCAAGGAATTGAGGTGGAGTAAGGGGCAAGGAATTGAGGTGGAGTAAGGGGCAAGGAATTACCATGTCATCGATCCGCATCAACTCCCTTGAGCACCGTTGGATGAACCAACCTTGATCAATGGCAGAGATGGACTCTCAAAGGCAGTGGAAAACCATCATAGAAAGGAGACGCTGACTGGTGGGACCCAAAGGCTGACCAGCCTATAGGTGGGGCTAGCCGACCTATCTCAGTGATAGGTGGACCCCACCCTCTGGTGGAAGCTTCTAGACTCCATCTTGAGTTGTTTTCCACAGGTTTCGTGAGCCAAATCTCTTTCTATTGTCGGTTTGCTTGTTTAGAGAGTATGACGGTGGTCTAGGGGCTATTTGCTGGATAAATCCTCCTGCATTCACATATTCACCAAAGCTCACAGAATTCATTAGTTTAAACACCTAGACCTATGTTTGGTGATGAAATTAAGTATATATGTAGGTTACATTGATGGTTTATAATTGATGTTAATGGCCATCAATAGCAATCAAGAAGGGAAGAGAAGGAGAACATCAGTGGCTCGGGTTGTTTATAGACGAGAGTGACTTCCAGACACAGCCAGCTCTAGCTTGAGTTTGCCACCACAGTAGATGCATGGCAACATGCACAAAAGTGGTGAAGGAGGGCGGCGGCTCACCAATGAAGCAGGCAGAGAGACTGGGTGCCGGCCATGAACAATAACCATATGAACCCTCATCTTCTCTCCCTTCTTTCTCTTGATTTCACATGGTAACTTGATTGGCTGCAAAAACAAAAGTTGCAAATCTTGATCTGCTCTCCAACTTTGCTTCAAGCTCCAACCCCTAATTCTAACTGGATAGCAAGATCTAAAGTCAAGATCCGATGGGTACTCGTCACCGGCGCGATCCCTGATGATGCGGGCTACCCTGGTGGACTCCTCTCTCTCCCCCGTACCTCCTCATGGCCAAATGTGAGCAGTTAGGGCACCACGACGAGCACAGCGATGACTGTGGTGGATCGACAGTGCTCCAGCAAGGCGAAGGTGGCCAATGTCGAGGTCTCTGGCCGTGGAACTAGAACCAACAGCTTCCCTACGACCTAGCTTGACTGTAGCCATGGCAGCGCAGCAGTGGTCTACACGGTGGCGGACTTGCTGCTACAAAGCAGTAGAGGTAAAATTGAAGTGCCAGGCATCAATAGGAGCTCACCATGATCATGACTATGTCACTGGTTGAAGCAGGGATGTGGCAAAGATGCATCGCCATCGATGAGAGTGGTTATGGTGGTGTAGACTAAGGGCGAGGGTTCCGTTCTGACAAAACCTGAAGGGAAAAGACCAATGATTAAGACAATGAGCATCACCGGTGCACAAGGGGACTAGAACAACAACCGGTGAGTTGTATGGAGCTTTGGTGCAGGTTGGCCATGGTGAGGGTGTACGTAGCGGTGATGGCAACACAACCGTGACGGGAACAGCACACATGGCGGCGTTAGACTATGAGGGGTGAGGCTAGCAGTTCTAGGAGGTGCGCAATGGCAAGGCAGGACGGTGGGCACAGTGAATTGGGCAAAGGTGCAGCGGTGGTGATGAACTTGGATGGCACGTCAAGGTCACCAGCGGCAATCAAGAAGGGAAGCGATAGAGAACATCGGTGGCTCAGGCTGTTTATGGACGAGAGCGACTTCCAAATGCGGCCAACTCCAACTTGAGTTTGCCACTGCAGCAGCTGCATGGCAACGCGCACAAAAGGGGTGAAGGAGGGCGGTGGCTCACCGGTGAAGCAGGCAGAGAGACTGGGTGCCATCCATGAACAATACCCATCTGAACCAACATCTTCTCTCCCTTCTTTCTCTTGATTTCCAATGGTAACATGATTGGCTCCAAAAACAAAAGTTGCACATTTTGATCTGCTCTCCAACTTTGCTTCAAGCTCCAACCCCTAACTCTAACTGGATAGTAAGATCTAAAGTCAAGAACAGGGGTTCAAGAAAACTGAAACACTGACTTCAGTTAGGGTTTTGGAAATTGATTTAATTAGCTATCTTAGGGAATTAATTAGTGATTAACTATAGAGCAAACCTTTCAACCAGTAGCACCATTGTACAACACAAAGTTTGTATTATCAAATGGTACTAATGTTTGAACAAATTTATTTGAGAAATTCATTTTAACAAATACTCCAAAATTGAACTTAATATTGAAATCCAACACAGCCAAATCATGATCAAGTGTTGAACTTCAATTTCAATTGAAAATTTGGAGCTCAAATTTTAGTGGGTTGGACTTGAACCCATACCCTACAGATGACAGTAGTCTAAAGTACAACCTTACACCTCAAAGTTTATTAGGGCACATTTTCAAGTATTTTTGTGAAATTCTAAAATACAAGGTCACAAAGTACCTTGGAAATATTTTTGGTTCTAGCTCAAACACCACATATGCATTACAAGGCTAACAAAACAACACTGATTTTAATTAATGCAAGACCTGATTATCTAAATTTCAAGCTTACTATGCATCATGATGACATGAACAAGTTTTAGTGATGCTTGCCACCAGGGGTGTTACAGCTCTTCCCCCATTACAAAAATCTCGCCTCGAGATTACGAAACACCTAAAGCCTAGGGTTAAGTAATGGAAAAGGAAATGTGTCAAACACATATTATGAACAAGGTTTCCATAAAACAATAAGGGAAGTTTACAATATTACATCATCTTTCAAAAGAAAGGTTACAACTATAGATGAGTTAGCAACCTAAGTAGATGCAAGGAAATCTAGATGATTCTCCATCAGATACAAGGCTTCCCCTTTTGAATGCTTGTTCCACTAAACTTTATAGAACCTAATTGTTCTCTTTCAAGTAACTCGATCCTTCTGATCTAGGCTTCTAACAGGATATTCTGCATAACTCAGATCTAGTTCAAGCTCAACTCCTTCAATCTCAATGGTCTGCTCTGGCACTCGTAGACACTTCTTCAACTGCGATACATGAAACACATTATGTATAGCTAGCAGTTGCTCTGGCAACTTTAGACGATATGCTATAGGTCCACACTGTTCTGCAATTGGAGAAGGACCAATGTAGTGAGGTGCTAGTTTTCCTCTAACTCCAAAATGGTTAACTACCTCCGTAGGTGATACTTTTAGATAGACATGATCTCCTACTTTGAACACTTATGGTCAGCGTCTCCTATCGGCATAACTCTTCTAACGAGACTGTGCTGCTTTCATACTTGCTTGGATAAGTCAGACCTTTTCTTTAGCTTCTTTCACCATGTCTACCCCAAAGAACCACCTTTCTCTATATTCTGACCAATTTAGTGGAGTTCTACACCTTTGGCCATAAAGAGCTTCAAACGGTGCCATCTTAATACTTTCCTGATAACTATTTGTGATAGAACTGACCAATTTATAAGAGCACAAGTACAATGGCAACCACCAAAATGATCGCACTATCATACTTGAGCCCATATAAACCCGGTAGTCCATCGAGTACCACGAAGGGTCTCGATTCATCGCCAACATACAACCAAGATCATACATGATTCAACATACATGCCACATATTACATAGAGTTCACAATTACATTACCATCCATCGGAGTACAATTAAAAGTTCTTACAACCCAAGTTCAAATAAAGTAGTAGTAGTAGCGGAAGCAAAGTTAGTTTTGAAACTAACATCTCACACTATTGTTCAAATACTTGCTAGTTTGTGATCACATCCCATAGAAGCATCATAGATTAGATATAAGAAGCGCCTTGCCCATGGTTTACTCCTCGTGCACGGTGGGACAGAAGCAGTTCTTACAATACCCATGATAGATTGTATTATCTGCAACAAGTGGGGAAAATAGACCCTAAGTACAAGAAGGTACTCAGCTAGACTTACCTATCATAAACCAAAAATAATGTGACTCCAAGGATCATGCAAGGCTTTATAAGTGGAGCTAGCTTGACAATATTTTGCATAAAAGCCGCTAGTTCAACTATACATTTTATAATTCGGGTATCAAGTTAATTATAGCTATTCACCTCTAGATTAACAACTAACCTATGCTAAACATGTGATATATCATTATGTAGCATCACAATAATAACCATAGCTAGTGTAGCATTCCCATGTCCAATATAACCATCAGATTTCATAGTCCAATTACTACGATGCTGGGACTTGTCAAGTTTCTCACTATCTAGGAGAGACGGTGATTCGAATTGGTTGCAACTAGCTGGGTAGTTATTCCTAACACAAACCCACACTTCCCCCATCAGGGTCATGTCGGGTCACCTTTGGTACAACTCAGGTACATATTTTGTGGGTTCGATCAGTGCCGCACAACCAGGGACAACCAGCTGCCAGGATGTTCGGCCCCAACTGGCCCTTTGGCTCATGTCTGGTTCCCCGCACATCCTTACTACCATCTAGAGTGCGCACTCTAATAGAACGATGCCTAGCTTGAGTGGAGCTACTCGGCTTCACGGTCAGAATGAGTTATCCGGCCAACTAAGTGAGAGGCATGCGTTCAATCTCGATAGAAGCGCCAACAACAGTACGGTCCTTAATTGACATAGACGGGATCAACATAGCCGACCCACACCATGTGCATATAAGATCCCGCCTAGTCTCCACTTAGATAACATCCCATGGTTATTTTCCACAATAGCAAATATAGCCAACCATGCTCCGGTATCCACCTATATCTCGCAAGTGATAGGAAATCACCCGACTTCTACCGATCTAAGCATGGCTAAGCATATGTTTGATCCTAGACCTACATAGGGTTCAAGGTATATTTCTGGACAAGGTAGTTCTATGCATCAAGTGTTTCCAACCAACTCTTATGACCTAATGCATCAAACATAAAGGACTCAAGTAATATTTGTAAAAACATAGGAGGCTTAGAATGCTCCGGGCTTGCCTTTCAGAAAGGAGGTAGGCCTATGATTGGGGCACTCCAGTAATTCCTCAAGAGCCTGCTCCTCACTTTTGGGGGCTACCTACTGTGGTGCTTCCTGATTCTCCTCCTCCTCTGCTTCAAACTCCAAGAGTGTGATTCCTTCTGGCAATCCTATATGCGTGAATGCAAAATAAGATACAAGAATGCACGGTAATGATATGGATGATATGATATGATGCATAAACATAAATGTCCTTAACAACAAGATATTAGGGTGATAACAAGATTAACTTTCTTTTACTGAGTAGGTGCATATCTCCTCTCTAGTAATTAAACAAACACCTATTTAGCATTTTCTGGGCTGCAAGACAGCAGCTATTATTTTGACCATAACTAGAGTTGTACATGTACAAACAATATGGCTGTGGACTTTCTGCAAAGATTATTAAATTGCCTACAACCTTCTTTTAATCATCTTAAGGTGATTCAGTAGCTATCTAGGTCAAACAATTCAATCTTTCAGATATGTCTAGAGGACAAACAAATCTGATAGCAGACTTCTAACAGATATAACTCTTCAACCATTAGGCCTATGACCATAAAATTTTAGGACAAGCAATATGAGTAAGTTCTCTACAACTTTGTTATAACAAGTTTCACAGGAAAGATCACTATCATCATGAATTTGTCAACACAACAGAAACTACTCATGAAGCCATTTAGTTGGATTATAAAGCAATAATTAACTAGCCACCTATAACCAATTACTTCTAAGCCCAATTAATAACATCAATAGATCATATGCATCACAAGAACCATAGAAAACATCATGGTTAAGCCCAAATAATTTATTTATATTTATTTATTAATTTTCCTTATATAATAGGGTGATTTAGACGATAAATATTTCCATTGCTCAATAAATTCTGAGACAATTATAGTAGTTTACATATAACTCCAATAGTCTACTATACAAATTTCATGACATTTGCATAAGTATGGCACCCTCTACAAAAATGATAAGTTGTATAGGCTTATTTTAGCAAAAGTAGTTTAGCCTAGTGAAAAGTGTCAAACAATAGATTACATATTTTTCTTACTTTGATCCTAGCATAAGAACAATGTGTAAAAATTTGCATGATCATATGTTATATAGTTTTACCCCATTTATTTTCACTAGAAACTAGCAAATAATCAAGGTTAAATAGCAAGACCATATTTCAAGTGTGTCTTCTATAGGTTTAGTATTTTTCCTTAATAGATCATGCCAACACAAGACCAACAAAATTGGAATCACAATTTTTACACTTCTCTAGCTCCAGTTATGCATTTTACAAGATAGAAATAGATTTAATAGCACTTATGTAGTTCAATATAATTCTCCTAGAAAAATATCCTAAATAGTAGGTTTCATATTTTTATCAAATAGTACACTTCATGATGAATCCAACAAAATTTGGGTCACCTCATTTGGACACTCATAACTCCAGATGTGATTTTCTGCAAGTTTGTAACAAAATCTAGAAAAACAAATAAAGAAAAATCAAATTTCCAACCGGGAGCTACAGCTAGGTACACCTAGTCTATGCACCCACGATGGCTGACAGCGGGGGGCCCGCAGGTCAATCGGTCCCACGCAACAGAGAAATAGAGGTAGGGACGCAACAGTTGACCGGTGATAACTCGCTGACGGTGAGGTCACCGTCGGTGAGGTCTTCACCACTACACTCGCCTCGTCAAGCCGCATCGAGGGGTACCCTCAGTTGGCTCTACACATCACTAGAGCAACCTCACCGGCGAGCATGGCGGCTCGGTGGCGACGCGTGGTGGACTCATCGTCTCCGACGATGGCACAACCACGCAAGTGTGGCTACAGCTTCTATAGACCCTAGCGAAGCTCTACGGTGTGGATCGAGCCACGATGAAGTGGTGGTGAGCTCTGGCCACATGCATGGCGGCATGGTGGCACACAGTGCATGCGGCGATGCTTGCCTTTCTGATGAGACAATGGTTGGGGATGGATGTCCATCATAGGAGAAGGTGATACGGGTCATGGCGGTGCGAAAACAAACACACGAGGGGGGAGACATGATCTAGTGAGGGCTGGCCACATCAAGTTTGAGCTCATGGCTATGGTGGGCGCGCTCGATGCGGCGGGGCATTCCCGCATGGTGGTGGCGATAGCAATTAAATAAATGATGATGTGAGCATTTATGACCTAAGGCGATGATGGACCAAGGGAGAAGAAGGTATGAGGAGCAGTGGATAAGGTTAGCCACGGTGAGCTCAAAGCTCGGCGGCGCTCCACTGCCATGGCGGTGATGGCGCAATGCGACCTTACCCATGCTCAAACAATGGCGTTAGCGGCTCGGGGAGGTGGAGGAGGTGGTGGTGAATGTGTGGGCAAGGTGGATTGGGTGGCGGTGCTGTGTGGACAGTGAGCACTGCCAGTGGAGCTCGGCAATGGCAACGGTGGTGCTCGGCTTTGCTGCTATGAGCGCGAGAGCGAGCGAGACAGAGCGAGAGCGAGTGAGGTCAAGGATGCACGGCGGCCTCTTCAGCGCGTGCCCGGCCATGATGCGGCCCTACCCCAACATGTGCACGCCATGCGGTAGCCACGACATGTGGCCGACCAGCCCTTACTGCTGCTTGATCGGTCGGTTTAAGACCGACTGACAGTGCGTTTTCACAACATCATTACTCCTAATCCGTGGTGATTTAACAAAAACAATATTAGTGAATGTTGTAGAGCTATGTGATATCTCCAACTTTGCTTTAGGGAGTAACATATAATTCATCATGGTTTTCAAAATGCAAAGCTCCAAAATGTGCTACTTTGAAACTGTAATCAACTAATGACAGCAAAATTTTCTAAGTTTTAAAACAGCATTTTGTTGATTCTTGTGGGTCCTATCTGACTATGTTAGGCACTGAATTAGCTCATGACCCTTAAATAAAGGTTGTTCCACATAAGATAAGCTACAACTTTTATTAAGGGTACACTGCTATGCATATAATCTAAGCTACTATTCAACTTTGGTCAAACTAGCATCATGAAAAATGACATTTTGAGTAAACTAGGACTTAGAAGCAAAATTGGCCCATGTCATGAATACAAACATTGTTCCATTTATCATCCTAGATATGTCTAAGGTGTTTTTGTGACCTCACAACCATCTCTTTCATCGGTCACTCATGATCACAAGCATACGCATGTATATAATCAACACCACATGTGATAATATGTAAAGAATAAGATGAAATTCTATATGCTCATGCTCATGAATGCTTGGATGATGCTTATGCTCATGAAATGCAAGTGCCAAATGTAATGCTTAACACTAGGGTGTTACACTATTGTTGTAGTAAAATTCTACCAGAGGCAAACATTCATCCCATTTATCTGAATAAGTGAGAACACAAGCTCTTAGCATGTCTTCTAGAATCTTGTTGACCCTTTCAGTCTGTCCTCTAGTTTGCGGATGGTAAGCTAAACAATGGATAAGCCTAGTGCCCATTTCTTTATGCAACTCTTTCTAGAATTTAGAGACAAACTATGTACCCCTATAAGAAATAATAGTCTTTGGTACACCATGAAGACTCAGGATACGTGCAACATATATCTTGGCATAGAAGACCACTAGATCCCTTGTTTTCACTGGTAAAAAGTGGGCTATCTTAGTAAGACAATCAACAATGACCCAAATGGAATAAAACCCTTTCGATGTCTTAGGTAAACCAACAATAAAGTCCATACTGATGTCATCCCACTTCCATGATGGAACAGGCAAAGGGTATAGTGGTCCTGTAGATTTCAGATGGACAACCATTACATGCTGACAAGTATCACACTTTGCGACATACCGAGCAATCTCTATCTTCATTTTGGTCCACCAGAACCTCTGTTTTAGATCCTGATACATCTTATTACTTCATAGATGAATAGAGAATCTAGACAAATGAGCTTCATCGAGGATCTACTGATGTAACTTAGGAACTTTTCGTACTACTAGATGATTCTTGAACCAAAGAACTTCATCATCGGCCCAAAAACATGGGGCCTTTCCGGTCATAACTCTTTCTTTGATATGAGCTATCCCTTTGTTCTCTTTCTAAGCAGCAACAATCTGACTCTAAATAGTAGATTCAATAGCAATATTGGCTAAGGTTACATGCTGGACAATATCTAGATTCAACATCTCCATCTCCTGACACAAAGTTCTATCAAAAGGTCTTGTTGTAAGATAGTTGCAATGAGTCTTACGACTGAGTGCATTGGCAACCACATTTGCTTTGCCTAGATGATAATGAACTTCCAAATCATAATTTTTGATCCATTATAGCCATCTTGTCTGACACATATTAAACTCAGACTAGGTAAAGATGTACTTCAAACTCTTACGATCAGTGTAAATATGACAACTACTACCCAATAAATAATGATGCCAGATCTTGAGCGCATGAACAATAGTAGCTAACTCTAAATCATGAGTAGGATAATGCTCTTCATGGCGCTTGAGCTGTCCGGAAGCATAAGTAATAACTCGGCCTTCTTGCATTAGTACACACCCAATACCAATACTAGAGGCATCACAATACGCATCAAATGGCTTTTCGATATCTGGCTGAGCTAGAATAGGAGCGGTGGTCAGAAGTCATTTCAAGGTTTCAAAAGCTTCATTACATTTAGGTGACCAGACAAACTTGGTTTGGTTCTTCAGCAACTTAGTGATAGTCTTGGATATTTTGGAGAAGACAAGGATAAAACAACGATAGTATCCTAGCATACCAAGAAATCTACGAACTTGATGCATAGAGATCAGTGGTTTCCAACTAAGGATATCTCTCACTTTGCTAGGGTCTACAACAACACCCTCGGCAGACAGAACATGCCCAAGGAATGGCACTTCATCAAGCCAGAACTCAAATTTGCTAAACTTGGCATATAGCTGGTGTTCTCTTAGATGGCTTAGAACAATGCATAAATGTTCCACATGTTCCTCTTTGCTTTTAGAATATATGAGAATATCATCAATGAAAACAACCATGAACTTGTCGAGCTCCGGCATGAAAACTGAGTTCATTAGGTACATAAAGTGAGCTGGTGCATTGGTTAGGCCAAAGGACATGATTAGGTATTCATACAGACCATATCTGGTAGTGAAAGCAGTCTTTGAAATATCTTCCGGATAGATCTTTATTTGGTGATAACCAGTCTGAGATTGATCTTAGACAATACTTTAGCTCCCGCAAGTTGATCAAAGAGTAGATCAATGCAAGAAAGAGGATACTTATTCTTGATAGTCACCTCATTCAACGGACGATAATCAACACATAGTCTTAAAGTTTTATCTATCTTTTTCACAAATATTGCAGAACATCCCCATGGTGATGAACTCAGTCTAACATAAGCCTTGTTAAGAAACTCTTGCAACTATATCTTAAGTTCCTCTAACTCTTTCAGAGGCATCCGATAAGCTCTTTTGGATACTGGAGTAGTATCGGGTTTCAAGTCAATTACAAACTCTACATCCCTGTCTGGAGGTAAACCTGGTAAATCATTAGGAAACACATCTAGAAACTCCCTTACTAAAGGAATATCTACCACTTCCTTAACAGTGGTTTCACAAACTCTTTCTATTGCCCTTTTTGGAGTAGGTAAGCAGATAAGCAACTTAGAACTATTATCAAGAGAGTTAAACTATACAACCCTATGTAGTGTGTCAATGACAGCTCCCCGCTAATATAACCAATTCATACCAAGGATCACATCTATATCCTGACCCTTCAGAACAATTAGATTGGTAGGAAAAGTATGCCCAACAAGCTCTATTGGTATCTGATATACCACTTCCTTAGTAACCAATCGCCCACTAGGGGACTGTACACATAAGCTATCCTCCATAGTCTCTATTGGTAACTTATGCTCCACTACAAATGATCTATTGATGACAGTATGTGATGCACTAGAATCAAACAATATAATTCTAGGTTGGTTGGCAACAAAAAACAGACCCATCATTACCGGTTCACCTTCTGGGATTACTTCAGTTCAAGTATAATAAACTCTACCAAACTTTGGAACAGCTCTTTTCTTTGCAACCCTCTGCGGAATATCTAGTTGTGGATATACTAGAGGTATTGGAACCTTGGCCTGTTTGGGTAGCGGACAATCCCAGACATAGTGTCCCGTCTCGCTATAGTTTTAGCATGTGTAGTTATTATTTGGTGGATTATTGGGATGAATACCAGGGGTATCTGGCTGTTGGAGATAGTAGTGAGAATGATGAACAGGCTAATAGATAATCCTCGGACGCTGAATATTGCCTCTAGAGGATTCTGTAGGTACATTCTTCCTCTTCTTCTCCTGGTGTAGATGATTCTTCTCCCCAACAAAAATGGCAATACTGACAATCTCATTATAACTAGCAGTGGTGAAGGGTCCAGCATAACCTGTAGCTTGGTGTTGAGACCACGTACAAACCAAAACTTCTTATCGACATCCGTACTAACATACTCAGGGGCATACTGAGCTAAGTGATTGAATCTACCCAACTACTCCATCACACTCTGATCTCCTTGTTGTAACTTGAGGAACAGTTCCATCCTCATTTCCCTCACCCCATCAAGAATATAATGTGTTTGGAAAGTAGTGCAAAATTAGCCCATGGAACCTGATGTCCCTCGAGTTCTGTTGCAAGGAAACTAGCCCACCAAGCGCCAACAGGGCCCTAGAGTTGCTATACTACAAACTGAGTCTTTTGGACATCACTGCAGTGGATAAGACTAAACTTCAACTCTATAGTGCAGATCCAGTCTTCTGCCTCTAGAGGTTCATCAGCTTTATGAAATACAGGAGGGTGAGTTTTTAGAAAGTAATGATTTGTGTTCTCAGCTGCTAGATTTGGTCGACCGTGAAGATCAAGAATCATATGCTGTGTCAAGGTTTGAAGCATACGCGCATTGTCGGCACTGACATATATCAGAGCAGCAATTGCATCAGGTAAAGGTGGTGCTTGTGGTGGATCAGCCATGTTGGTATGACCATGGGAGGTACCAGGTGTATCCATTTTTCCTGAATGAGTCCTCATACTATAACGTAAGAAAGACCATCAGCCACCGGTTTTCCCATAGATAGGTAGAACAACAAAGGGGGGGAAAGAAAGATAGCATGAAAAGGATTGACAACATAATTAACCCAAACTACCTAGTAAGGGGGAAAGTAAATAAAAGATTAATTAATGACATGGTGCATGAACTGGTCCAACGCTCAACTAACATAACTATCTACTTACATAACTTTATTATTTTAATAAACATATAACACAAGTGAGTGACAACACACTCAATTTTATAATATAGGGCAATATTAAGCATGCTATCCCACTTTTACACAATTACTGGGTGCATCTACCAGCCTATGGATGATATGGAAGACTAGTAAAATAATGAAGCGGAGGGGCAGAAAAGATTCTAATAGAACAGCCTACAAGATTAGGGACCATATGAGTTGAATAGACAAGGTACTCCGGTGTGGCAAAGAAGTTGGCACATCACATCAAGCACCTGAAGCATGACTGGAAAATCTTTGTGTCTTTAGTTCTTGTTAGGATGATCAGCTTTTTGAGAAACAACTATAGCAAGTAGGGGATGAGTTTAGAAGCAACCTTCTTGACCAAAATAGATTTGAAACTAATTTGTATTATTTGTTTTGAAGTTTTGTAAAGTAGTACTACAACACTTCTACAATGACATGGTCCAATATCAGCTATGGCAGAACCGCCCAAGTTATATGGCCCACATGTGCTCGTCATTGTCTTCTAGACTTCTGACTGCCGCACATGGGAACTAGACAACTTCGGTAGTCTGTCGGGTGTCCTCGGTAAACCCGAATCATCCACTTTTTCTTTTCGAGCAGGATACATCACAGAAGACATTTGCAGTATTACTATAGTTTATACAAATATAATACAATGGAATAAATAGCAGAAGTCTTACTAACCATAAGTTTATAAATCAGTCATTAAGTTATTACAATTCATAAGTTTTAGCCAACTAGGCAGTAGGGTAGCATGACAGGTACCACTAGCAACACACAAGAGAGATTCACCCTGCCCAAGGGTGCACAATAAACTTCTATACTGCTGGCTATCCTCCTACAACAAAGGTTAACAAACCCTAAGTACAAAGGTTACTAATGATTGATCCTTACTTTCAATGTTTTAGCTCAAGTTAAATCATTATTAGACTCTAGTTTGCACCTAATCTAAAGCAATCAATTATTTAATCAGCACATCTAATGATTATCAGGTATCATTGTTTCATTTATTAACTATGATGCAGGGCAGAGGACCGAGTCTTCTTCTTTGAGAAGCAACGACGATTCGAATCGATTAGGCCCAGCTGGGGTTTCCTTACCACACGACATATGTAGGTCCTAGACCTACATATATCAACCCTCACTCGGATCCTCCAAAACATGAACGTGTTCGCGCCACCCCAAAATATAGTACTCCACTATCGTACGACATCCTAGATGTTTCCGTAGGGTGGATACATGCTACTCTCGCCATCTCTCCACTCGTAGTGCGTGGTTGTTCTTTCTCATAATGGAATAACCGAGGTGTTAGGCTCACCGGAGTATGTGGCTAGTACTACAAAGTCTCGAACACAAGAAAGCCTACAATGAATGGTCCTCAATCAACATAGGTGGGGCACTACGTCAAGACTCAATTCCTGACGCAAGCAAAGAGTCCACCCGGTCTCAAATTAGATTCATCATTATTATCAAACCACAGGTCATTCCCTAGTAAGAACACTTGAAACAACCTTATTGCTCAACTCTTAACTACTAAGCATCATTAACCTACTATTATTAACTAAAGTATCAAGGCAGGCATGTCGTAGTTGGTAATCACACAACGCCTATTTTACTTAAATCCATCAAACGTAAGACTTAAGTGGATAATGTTTCTAAAATACAAGGAAAGGAGTTATGCTCCGGGGCTTGCCTACGGTGTTGGGGTTGTCAGGGCACTTCAGATAACCACATAAAAGATGACCAACTAAGAAAGGGTAGAATTCCACTTTAGGGACTTGCTCAACAATGGAATTCCACTCTCGATCACTATACGTAAGTAAATATGCATGCTTTAGAATGATGCGGTACTTAACATGACTTATGACAATAAAACAAGACTAACTAACCTGAGTACAACTTTCCTTCACGATTAAGTTAGATTAATGATTCACAAAGCAAAGTTGTTTATTTATTAACAAGTTTAATTATAAGCAAAGCAATCATGATATGGAGTTGCCAAGGAACAACAATGGTGTGATTTCCCAAGGTATACAATCGATCCCAAAGTACACTCAAATCATTTTGTGATTAACTCTAATCAATTAAGCATTAATTAATTAATTAATTAAGGCATATAATTAAGTGAATAATTAAAAGTTATCAAAATAGTATAAATTTTTTTGTGAAAGCAGGCCTAAGAATGTAAAGCATATACATAAATTTTCATGATCAAATGTTAATTATTTTGGCCTATTCAAATCATGGAAGGTGCATTGATTAATTAAAAGAGGTAATTTTAAAACATGCAAAAACTATTGATTTTCACCATTTCATATTTTTCCTAGATAAAGCACATCATGTAGAGGCTATACAAAAATTTTCATGATTTTATCATGCTTCAATATTTTTCTATGAATTAAATAATATTAGCACATATTTATATTTTTCTAGAAATCGAAAATCACTGAAACACTTTTGTTACCCACCCCTCTGCTACCCCCTCTCACTGGTGCATGGGACCAGGTCAAAACTGACCCACACTGGCATTGACCATGGCGCACCGGTGGGTACTCGTCACCGGCGAGATCCCCGACGACGCGGTCTACCCCGGTGGACTCCTCTCTCTCCCCCGTACCTCCTCACGGCCAAATGCGAGCAGCTAGGGCACCGCGACGAGCATAGCGACGGCCGTGGTGGATCGACGATGCTCTGGCAAGGCGAAGGTGGTCAATGGCGAGGTCTCTGACCATGGAACCAGAACCAATAGCTTCCCTACAACCTAGCTTGACCGCAGCCATGGCGGCGTGGCGGTGGTCTACACGGTGGCGCGGTGGCGGACCTGCTGCTACAAAGCAGTAGAGGTAAAATTGAAGTGCCAGGCATCAACAGGAGCTCACCACAATCATGACTATGTCACTGGTTGAAGCAGGGATGCGACGGAGATGCATCGCCATCGACGAGGGCGGTTATGGTGGTGCGGACTGAGAGCAAGGGTTCCGTTCTGACAAAACCTGAAGGGAAAAAGACCAATGATTAAGACGGTGAGCATCATCGGTGCACAAGGGGACTAGAACAACAACCGGTGAGTTGTATGGAGCTTTGGTGTAGGCTGGCCACGATGAGGGTGTACGTAGCGGTGATGGCAAAGCAACCGTGATGGGAATGGCGCACACGGTGACGTTAGACTATGAGGGCCGAGGCTAGCGGTTCTAGGAGGTGTGCAATGGCAAGGCAAAACGGTGGGCACAGTGAATTGGGCAAAGGTGCAGTGGTGGTGATGAACTTGGATGGTGCGTCAAGGTCACCGACGGCGATCAAGAAGGGAAGCGAAGGAGAACATCGGTGGCTTGGGCTGTTTATGGATGAGAGCGACTTCCAGACGTGGCTAGCTCTAGCTTGAGTTTGCCACTGCGGCAGCTGCGTGGCAACGCGCACAAAAGCGGTGAAGGAGGGCGGTGGCTCACTGGTGAAGCATGCAGAGAGACTAGGTGCCATCCATGAACAGTACCCATCTGAACCCTCATCTTCTCTCCCTTCTTTCTCTTGATTTCCAATGGTAACATGATTGGCTCCAAAAACAAAAGTTGCACATTTTGATCTGCTCTCCAACTTTGCTTCAAGCTCCAACCCCTAACTCTAACTGGATAGCAAGATCTAAAGTCAAGAACAGGGGTTCAACAAAATTGAAACACTGACTTCAGTTAGGGTTTTGGAAATTGATTTAATTAGCTATCTTAGGGAATTAATTAGTGATTAACTATAGAGCAAACCTTTCAACCAGTAGCACCATTGTACAACACAAAGTTTGTATTATCAAATGGTACTAATGTTTGAACAAATTTATTTGAGAAATTCATTTTAACAAATACTCCAAATTGAACTTAATATTGAAATCCTACACAGCCAAATCATGATCAATTGTTGAACTTGAATTTCAATTTCAAATTTGGAGCTCAAATTTTAGTGGGTTGGACATGAACCCATACCGTACACTTGACACCAGTGTAAAGTACAACCTTACACCTCAAAGTTTATTAGGGCATATTTTTCATGTATTTTTTGTGAAATTCAAAAGTACAAGGTCACAAAGTACCTTGGAAATATTTTTGGTTCTAGCTCAAACACCACATATGCATTACAAGGCTAACAAAAAAACATTGATTTTAGTTAATGCAAGACATGATTATCTAAATTGCATGCTTACTATGCATGATGATGACATGAACAAGTTTTAATGATGCTTAACACTAGGGGTGTTACACGGAGGACCGCTCGCCATCACCCGTCACCTAACCCACCATGGTCAGCTTTTCACAGAACCCGACAAAGAGCCTGGACTCAACGCCACTCTTTTCCTTCGCACGATCGAGGATCCAGTCCCAACAACGGATATGGAAGTCGATCCGATTCATTCCTGACCCTCGGGAGTGCCAACGCCCGATCTAGCTTTTTTCGGCTATCACGCCACCTTTCGGATCTCCTACGGAGAATCCAAAAAACCAACGATGATGGCTTTGACTCGAATCTAGTCGGGATCACCATCCACAATCTCAACTAGGACGGCACCGTCCTAGAACAATCGGACCACTCCGATGAGAGCAATCGGCGCCATGACATTGGAGCCGCCAAACTCATTAACAAAGCGGCTTCACGCCTTTCTCTTTATGACTGCTACCGGCCACATGGAGTTAACCACACGGATGTTGATGATGATGACATCATCTTGCATACACGCAGTTGTTATCTAGGTGTGAGTGATCACAAGGGGAATGGGTACATCACCCCCGAATGTTCCCTCCACGATCATTTCGAGTTTGATTATGCATCGCCTTACGAGATCAGCCAGCAGGCCCGGGATCGTTTGCTTCATCACAACGACATGTTAGCAAATGAAAATTGGAAACTCTGACGTCAGCTGCAACAGCATAACGCAGCTCGGGGCCATTAGGCCCACAATGACATTCTGCGGGCAGCTCCGGTGTTTTCTAACGCCGAGCAAAACATGGCCGAGGCCATGAGGGAAGCAGCGGCGATGCCGCAGCCATCCACAGAAGAGCGCCGATAGGCTTTCCAAAGGATTCAAGAGCTGATAGCGGCCACTGTCGACCACATACCAGCACCTAGCGATGCTCTAACACACGCAGCCGCGCACCCCGAAACTCGGGGGCTCGACCGCCGCACCGATCTAATAGGTCCCCACGCCACAATCCCAGACGCAGCCAAGGTCCTGCCCCGCAACCAGGCGACAATAGTGGCGGACAGGGAGGTGGTGGGCAAGGAGGTAGCAGCGGAGGGCACTCTGCCAACGAAGGGAGTCACAAAGACAACGGGGCTAACGACGATTCAGGGAGTAGCTATTGCTCTGACTGCGAGGGCGATACCCGTCATGACGAGAGAAATCCCAGGAACCGACTCCAGCCGGCGCCATGCACCGCCGAGGGCGATCCCTGTGACTTGGTAGGACCCCCTACGTTCGAATACCAAATCCGATCGGCCCCAATGCCCCGCAGGTTTCGTGCTCCGAACATTGAGAAATACGACGGTGAGACAGACCCGAAGATTTGTCTGGTAAACTACTAACTTGCCATGAAAGAGGCATCCGCACCGGACATGTTTTTCATGATTCAATATCTTCCGATCTACCTCACTGACTCCGCCAGAAACTGGCTAAACCACCTTCAGGAAGGCACGATCAAGCGATGGGTTGATCTCGAAAAGGCATTCTGTAATCACTTTGAGGGGGCTTATACTAAGCCAGGCACCTCGTGGGCATGTGAACAGAGCCTGGGCAAAGGTGATCCTGAGCCCGATACTGCAAGTCTTTGTGGTGTCAAAGTCAGAACATGAAGACATACGCACTGCAGCAAACAAGGGAAAAATTGCTTTGTATGTCCTGCACGTATGCATGCAATTTGCATCAATCCCTCGATTGCCATTGGCTAGCCTGATCGTATGCCTTTTTTGACGATGGTGGCCACCGAGGTACCTGGAGTTGTCGTGCTTTACCGCCCAGAAGTCGGAGTCCAGATGAGATCCGCTTTCTGCAGGATTCGTTGGCAAGCATCTTGATATATGGTGCGTTTGTATAAACATTGTGGTGACTGTGTGCATTTTTCGCTAGCTAGCTAATATGTTTAAGTCATGTTTGGGAATGTATAGCATTTGGGACTCGAGCGGTCCGCCATACTATGTATTCCGTGTAGTAGACTTCGAACATTTAGAGTCGCTTCGCAGATGATAATGTCAGTGTCGAAGCCCGAACATGTGTTCGGGTGGATGAACTATAGAGGCCCCAATTGTAAATTTAGATCGATGCTGGAGCTTCTAAATATATCATGTTTCAAATCCTCAAAACAAAATTATTAGCAACCAGCCCCGATTACATATTTGAAGGGTTCTATGGAGCCAAGTGCCCTTAGCTTGTTCAGACTATTTTGGTAGTACGCAGAGTTTGTTTGGGGCGTTAGCAGCTGACACTCGAGCGGTCTTCCATGCGTTAGTCCCTTGAAACCATCATACTTGATAAATAGCTCGATTTGCTTTAGTCCAGCAACATTTGGTTATATGATATGAGTATTGTAGTAGCCCCCGACTCTCTACTCGGGTTAGTAGGTAACCGAGTAGAGAGTAGAGCAAAAGATTGCAAGAAAGAAATCTTGAAAAGTTGAAAGAACTTATCTGAAATATAAGAGCGTGACAGGCACGATCCGATTATCAGTAATAGGTAATCTACAAAGTAGTAAATTGACTCGCAAATATTATAATTAGGGCTGTATGAACGACCAGAAAACGTCATGACTCGGTAGCCCCAGCCATCATACTCGGGCCAACATGTTTGGGGAAAGCCCCCAAGCATTGTAATTGGGTTTGGTAAAAATAAAAGGAGTACTTTGTTGACTTATTAATTTGTAGTACTTTGATCACTTGAGGTCAAACATTCTGCCAAGCGCAATGGGCCTCTTGTGATGGTACTTTGGAAAATATTAATGAGTTCCTTGATCATTTGAGGTCAAGCACTCTGTCAAGCGCAATGGACCCTCGCATGATGGGCACTCCGAAATTAATGCGTACTTCGATCACTTGAGGTCAAGAGCTTTGTCGAGCCTTCGGACCCTACCATGATTATGTACTTCGGCGTTAATGAGTACTTCGATCACTTGGGGTCAAGAACTTCATTGAGCCTTCGGACCCTCGCATGATTGTGTACTTCGATGATATTAATGAGCATCTCGATCACTTGAGGTCAAGCACTCCATCGAACATAATGGATCCTCGAGTGATGGTACTTCGTAACGTACTTTGGACTCGCTTGAGATCAAGTACCCCATCGAGCACAACGGACTCTCTTACGATCAAGCACAAATAGTAATAGACTGAGTACCTTGGACCAACTTGAGATTAAGTACCCCGTCGAGCACTTTAGACTCTCTTGTGGTTAGGCACTTCATATAGATTCACATGTCTAGATGGGTTTGGACCACTCGGTGGTCGATATTGAGTAGTTGACTTATCCCTTTTCTCCTTGATGTTATTTTTCCTTTGTGTTATGCACTTTGTCCACTTGATTGTTGTTTACACCAAATTTTGGGAAGAAGAATGCGGGAACTCGAAGCTCTCAAAGATCGTGGAATCGATTGCATAAAGCTCGATATCAGCTGATTCAAATGCAGTTTGGAATCGGCTCTCTTCGGATGACACCAGCATCTACAGTGTCATCGGGAGAAACATGTCAGACTCTACAAAAGGGAAAGATTAGGTTCCAAGTTATCATAAATTAGGAATGTTTTCTCTTATGTCAAAGATTGTAATGAGTCATGCGTAAGTAGGATTCATGCTTAGATTTTGGGTATAAATATTGGACTCCTGCTATTGTAAAAGGACATCCAATCAATCAAATACAATTTACTTTTTTTGGCTTCGTGCTGTAACAGAACTGACCAATTTATAAGAGCACAAGTATGAAAGCAATCACCGGAGTGATCGAACCGTCATACTTGAACCCATATAAACCCGGTAGTCAACTAAAACCATGAAGGATTTCAAACCAACTTGCATACAACCAAGATCATAGTAATTGAACATAACAAGCCACATGTTACATCCATTTCACAAGTAGTTCACCAGTACCCCATACATCAGAGTTCACATAGTTATTACAAAACGAGTTCACAAATAGCGGAAGCAAAGTAGTTTGAGACCATCACACACACTTAGTTCAAATAGAAGCCAGTTCTATAGTCATATCCAACAAAAGCAACATGATAAGATAACATAGATGATCATGCCCATGATCTAGTCTTCATCCCCCGCAGGGTGGAAGATAATACTTGCAGTAGCCGTTATAGAGCACGTCATCTGCAACAAGGGGGAATAAACCCTTAGTACAAGAATGTACTCAGCTAGACTTACTCGTCGTAAACAAAAAATAAATGACACCAAGGAGTATGCAAGGCTTTATTGGTGGATCTTGCTTGACAACCATTTTGCATAAAAGCTTTAATGATATAAGAGCATAATTTAAATTATTAGTAAGCAGCAAGTTATCAATATTAACCTAGTCAACTAGATTAGCACATGTACTAGAGCAAGCAATTGATTAACTCCAAACATTAGTAACCATATCCGGTATAATGTTGTATCATCATCATCATCGATTTAACCATCAAGTTCCATTAAGTGCATCTACGTTGCCGCTGCTCAGTCAAGTTCTCACTATCTGGGAGAGACAGCGATTCGAATCGATTCCTATCCAGCTGGAGGTGTATTCCAAACACTCACCCAATCAACCTGATCAGTGGTTTCCTCGGGTCACCTTTGGTACAACTTAGGAATCCGTGGTCCACGCAGCGCCACACTCTCAGGAAGTCCACTCTGCCAGGTGGTCAATCTCACCTTTTGGACTTACGCCAATAGCTCCCCTCACATCCTTACTACCGCCAGAGTGCGCACTTTCACTTCTCAGCTTCCGGCCTGAGTTGAGCTACTCGGTTTCACGGTTGGAATGAGTTATTCGGCCAACTTAGTGATAGGCATGCGTTCAACATGACATGAGGACGTATAGCGAATCGGTCCTTAACCGACACAGACGGGGATAGATCCACACCCAAGACCTCCTTGCCTTGTTGCTTCTCTATCGACATCCCGCCTGGTCACAATTCATTATTAACACATGGTTATTTTCCACGATAGCAAATATAGCCAACCGTGACTAGACATCATCCTAACTTGCAGGTGACAGGAAATCACCTGACTTTTACCGGTCTAAGCAAGGCTAAGCTTTGATTCACTCCTAGACCTAAATAGGATTCAGGGTACGTTTACTGGACAAGGAATAGATATATATGCAACAAGTGTTTGCATCCAGTTCCTATCACTTAATGCATCACTAATAAAGATACTCAAAGTAACCATTTTCAAAACATAGGAGACTTAGAATGCTTCGGGGCTTGCCTTTTAGAAAAGAGGAAGGTTGGTGATCGGGGCACTCAAGAACTTCTTCATTGGCTCCTTCTTCGGGGGCCTGCACCTCCTGCTCCTGAGCTTGCTACTACTCCTCCGGAAGTACTTGCTCGAATTCTAGAAGCGTGACTCCCTCTAGGAACACCTATTGTATGCATATGCATAGTATAAGAATCATGTATGCACAAGAGATGGAAGGTGATGATGAAATGTACAACCATGTATAGATGGAGGCATGAAAGACACGATGATACAAGATTAACATCTATTTTACCGAGTAGGTGCAAATCTCTTTTAGAAAACAAGAACGGCACACTCATCAAGCTCTAACAACCTAAGATAAAGTTGTTCATCTTCAGTAAGAGGTCTAGCACCTGCAACTAACAAGTTATTTTAATTAGCCTAGCATCTAACTCATCACATCGACTCATATCAAGCAAACAAGTTATTTACTGAAATCATAGTTTTCAGGCTGCAAACAGCAGCTAAAAGTTTGATCCATAACTTGGAGTTCTACAGGTCCAAATACCATGATTTAAGACTTTCTGGAAATCTTGTAAAATTGGCTACGACTTTCATTTAATCACCAAAGTCTAATTCAAACTCAAACTAGGTCAAACAGACTGATCTTACAAAACTGTCTGTGAATTCCAGAGAGTAGGCAGTTGGGAGTGCTGACTTCCAACTGATATAACTCTCACACTACTAGGACAAATGCCTTGAAATTTTGATACATGCTAGATAACCAAGTTCCCCACAACTTTGTTATTGACCAAATTCACTGCAAATATCAAATTCACCAGTTAATTTGCTTAACCCTAAAATCTGTCCAGAAAGTCACTATAAATGAATTATAGTGAAAATAATATTTCATTATATATAAGAATAGTACTATGAGTACTACCAATGCTACCAACAGTGATCAAACCTCAAATGAACATAAGAAAACATAGTGGTCATTCCTAAATAAATTATTTTCATGCTTTTATTAATTTATTTAGATACTTAGGTTAAATAATAAACATATATCCAAAGTGTACAGAAAATTCCACAAAAATTACAGTAGATTATACATGCCCCCAATAGACTACTGTATAAACTTCACATCATTTGAACAAATATAATATCCTACACAAAAATGACAAGCCAACGGGGCTTAAAATAACATAAATAGGAAACCCTAGTGAAAAGTGTCAAGCAACAGATTTTATATTTTTCTTAGCATCCTTTAGGTACTAGGACATCCTCCAACAAATTTCATGAGCATTGGATTCATAGATAAATTATTAGAATTCACACAAGGCTCACCTAATTATAAAAGGAAAATCTATAACTCAAAAACCATTCATGTACTGACTCTCAAATTTTTACCAGAGCTTATACTCATCAAGAAAAGCTCACCATATAAATTTCATAATTTTTGCAGCACAGGAACTCTAGATATAATTTAAACAAGTTTGCATCCACTTAAAAACACATTTCAAGTTTCCATTTAATTCTGCCAGAAACTCTACTACAAGTGCTCATATTATATTTTTCCTAAATACTACACTTTACCAAGATCCTAATAAAATTAGAACCACCCAATTTGGATCTACCAAACTCTAGATATAGATTTTACAAAACTGTATTCAAAACTGAATTAATTGAACTGGCTTTCTATTCATAGTGACTGACAGGCGGGACCCAATGGTCAGCCGGGCCGCATGATAGTGAGACGAAAGTAGAGCACGGCGGCTTTGCTCGACGTGGACCGGCGGAGCTCACCGACAGCGGCATCTCTGTGACAAGGATGGCACCAGCGTGACCGCCTCGACCTCCCGAACCTATCAAGCTACATCGATGGACCTATTGCCGGCGATCAAGACAACAGCGGTGGGCATGGCGGTGTGGTGGTTCGGCTCGACTGGCGTGATGCCAGAGCTAGCCACGATAGCTCAATCTACCAACACATCGAGCTCCTACATGCTACTATGAAGCTAACGCACAAGCTTTCACGGTGAAAGGCAGACGGAGGTGCCCTGGCCACGACGACAGGGCTCGGTGGCGATACTTCGGCGAGGCTCCGCGCGGCGAAATGGCTTACCGAGTGTGGCTAGTGAGCAATTGCGGGCGCAGCGCGACGGTGGGATCATGGAGGAGCTAATGCGGTGGCACTTGGGCGATGAGGCGCAAGCTTGTGTCGTCAATGGCGATGGCAGAGCCGGTGCGCTGCTGCTGCGTTGCTGTGCGAGCGGAGGAGGCGAAGGAGAAGCGAAAACAGAAATGTGGTGCTGGGAGGCTCTAGGTCACGTGTTGGGGCTTCCTTTGGCGTGCGGCAGCCCGACGTGGCCTATGTGGTCAGGGCACCGGCGATGCGCGGTGTACACACGGCCTTGAAACTCTAAATCGGTCGAGACACTGTAGCATCCATTCAGTTAAGCCATCGACGCCTGACAGCGATACTTGATGACCTTCAAACTCTAAATCCGTGATGATCCAGGCTCTAGTGTAATTGATAAAGTGGGAGATCTAAGTGAGGGCTACAACTTTGCCAATTGGAGCTTGAGCTGATTTGGTTTGGTTTGGGAGCTACAAGGCTAACAAGTTGGGTACAGGAAACTGAAACTCGATTTGTGACTTAGAAATTTTTTAGTGCCTCCAAATAGACCTCAAAACTGAATTGTGGGCCATTTTTGAGCATGCTCTGCATATTTTCATGAGATGGTCATAAAATAACTTTTGTTCCTTATGTAATTTGCTACAACTTTGCTTTAGGTTGCTCAGACATGCAAACAATCTAAGCTATACTTTTTAAATAGACAAACAAAGGAGCTCTAGGTGTCAACACAAGTCAAACTATTACTTGGAAGCATAATTAGGCAATATGGTCAACATGAACATTGTTCCTAATGACATTCTAAGTGCAGCTAAGTTGTTTAAGAGGACATTTGACATGCATTTGCATAGACCACACATGAGCACACACAATTGCTAGCATAAAACCAAGCAATTCAAATAGAAACACACATGAAATGATAACATTCATCATGGTATGATGCTTATGAATGAGATGATGATGCACTTGCTCATGTGATGCAAGTGTTTTAGTGCAACTATAACACTAAGGTGTTATAGCCTTCCCCCCTTATAAAAATCTCGCCCCGAGATTTGAAAAGCGTACCATTTTGAATAAAAGGTAGGGTATACATCCTTCAAATAATCTTCCCGTTCCCACGTTGCATCGCTTTCACTACCCTGGTTACTCCACATAACCTTGTAAAATTTGACACACAGTTCTGGGTTACTCTCTCTCTCTTGTATCAATAACCCGTATTGGCCTTTCTTCATAGGATAGCTCTGATTTCAACTTGATATTCCTAAGTGAAACTCTTTCTTCGGGAACACGGAGACATTTCTTCAATTGAGAGACATGAAAAACATTGAAGATAGCTCTCATCTCGTAAGGTAACTCTATCTTGTAAGCTACATTCCCACTCTTCTCTATGATCGGATATGGGCCTACATACCTAGGTGCAAGCTTCCTCTTTACTCCGAATCGCTGCACACCTTTCATTGGTGATACTTTCAAATAAACATGATCGCCTACTTCAAACTCAATGGGCTTCCTTCTCTTATCCGCATAGCTTTTCTACCTAGCTTGAGTGGCTTCCATATGTTTCTGGAATAGTATGTACTTGTTGTTCAGCCTCTTCAACTGAAATCAATGCCATAGTATCTCCTTTCTCCAGATCCAACCCAGTTCAAAGGAGTTCTACACTTGCGGCCATACAATGCTTCGAACGGGGCCATCTTGATACTTTCTTGATAACTATTATTATAGGAAAATTCAGCCAAGGGTAACCACTTATCCCATGAACCTTTGGAAGATATGACACAAGCTCTTAACATGTCTTCCAATATTTGATTCACCCGCTCCGTCTATCCAGAGGTTTGTGGATGATAAGCAGAACTTCTGACTAAGTTGGTGCCTAACATCTTGTGCAAATGTTCCCAAAAATGAGCAGTGAACTGAGGTCCTCTATCAGATACAATGGTTCTAGGAATGCCATGAAGACGCACTATCTGATTAAAATATAACTCAGCATAGTCACTTGGTCGATAGTCAATTCTAACTGGTATGAAATGAGCAGACTTTGTTAAACAATCCACTATTACCCATATAGAATTAAAATTCTTCTGGGTAGGGGGAAGTCCCACAATGAAATCCATACTAATCTCTTCCCATTTCCATCCTGGTATAGACAATGGTTGCAGACGTCCAGCAGGCTTCAAGTGAATTGCTTTGACTCTACAATAATTGTCACACCTTGCAACATAAGCTTGCGATTTCTTTCTTCATCTTGGTCCACCAGAAGCGAGATTTGAAATCTTGATACATTTTGCTACTTCCCGGATGGATAGATAACTTGGATGAGTGAGCTTCTTCTAAGATTTGGTTTCTAAGATCTTTGTCCTTTGGTACTACAAGTCTATCCTTAAACCACAGGACACCCTTCTCATCTACACGAAAGTGTTTTGTTTCATGTTCCTTCATCTTTCTTTTTATGTGGAACACACCCACATCAGATTTCTGAAGCTCGATGATTTTACTTTCTAGAGAGCAACTAAGAATAATACTGTGCAACATAGCAGGATGTAATAGATGTGCCAAATGATAATCTACTTCCAAGAGAGAATTGCAATGAGATTTTCTACTCAAAGCGTCGACAACAACATTTGCTTTACCCGGATGATAATGGACTTCTAAGTTATAATCTTTAATCAACTCTAGCCATCTTCTTTGTCTCATGTTCAATTCCTATTGAGTGAAGAAATACTTGAGACTTTTATGATCAGTATAGGTATGACACACATTACCGAGCAAGTAATGTCTCTAAATCTTCAAAGCATGAACAACAGCAGCTAACTCAAGATCATTAGTTGGATAATTGGCTTCATGCTTCCTTAGCTGACGTGAGGCATAAGCAATAACTCATCCTTCCTACATAAGGACACATCCTAAACTGGTACCTGATGCATCACAAAACACATCAAAAGGTTTCTTGATATCAGGTTGTGCCAAAATGGGATCTGAGGTCAACAAGGTCTGCAAAGTGCAAAAAGCAGTCTCACACTCTGGAGTCCAAACAAACTTTACATCTTTTTGAAGCAATCTGGTCATGGGCTTGGCTACCTTAGAGAAATCCGAGATGAATCGACGATAATATCCAGCCAAACCAAGGAAACTTCTAACCTCATGACTGAAGTTGGTGCTTTCCAATCCATGACTTCTTGCACCTTAGACGGATCAACCGAAATTCCTTCATCAGACAACACATGACCCAAGAAAGGTACTTTCTTTAGCCAAAACTCACATTTACTGAACTTGGCATAAAAATTATGTTCTCGTAGCCTGGATAAAACAACTCTCAGATGCTCGGCATGTTCTTTAGCATTTGTGGAAAAGATCAAGATGTCATTAATGAAGACAACTACAAACTTGTTCAGTCCCTCCATGAACACTGAATTCATCAGATAGACAAAGTATGTAGGAGCATTGGTCAGACCGAAAGACATAACAAGATACTCATACAACCCATATCTGGTGGAGAAAGCGGTCTTAGGCACATCCTCCGGTCTAATTTTTATCTGATGATAACCAGATCTCAAATCAATTTTGGAGAATACCTTTGCCTTAGACAACTGATCAAACAAAATATCAATGTGGGGCAATGGGTACTTGTTCTTGATTGTCACAGCATTGAGTGGACGATAATCCACACACATGCGCAATGACTTGTCCTTCTTGTTCACAAATATAGCAGGACAACTCCATGGAGAGCACTAGGTCGGATTAGACCTTTCTCTAACAGATCTTGTAACTGAACCTTAAGCTCTACCAACTCATTGGGTGGCATCCTATAAGGCCTTCTAGAAATAGGTGTAGTGCCCGGCACTAACTTGATCTTGAATTCTATATCACGATCTGGTGGTAGACCAGGTAAATCAGCAGGAAACACATTTGGAAACTCACAAACTACTAGAACATCCTCGATTCCTAGGGTATGGATAGCATTAGTAGTGTTGTGGAGGTCCAGATCTCTAGGAAGTGGCACTAGGAAAGCCTCATTGCTGATAGGATCCCTCAACATAACGACCCTAGTGGAAGTATCGATGAGCACTCCATGACCGCTCATCCACTTCATCCCCAAGATTACATCTATGCCTAGTCCCGGCAACACTACCAGCTCAGACATATACACTCGTCCCTCTATTTCGATACTGACATATTGCACTATCTGATTTGTAGAAATATTACTTCTAGTTGCACTAATGCAATAACTACCTGTGGATAGTGTAACTACCTTCTAATTCTATTTTGATGCAAAAACTGGACTCATAAATGAATGCAAAGCACCGGAATCAAATAGTACAACTGCTAAATGTTGATTCACAAGAAACTTACCCACAGTAACCACCTCTCTAGAGGGTATCTCTGTCACGTTGGTGTAGTTAACATGCCCTTGACGAGCATCGGAATTCCCTTGCTTCTGATTGTTCTTCTAAGGATAAGGGCAATTCTTGGACCAATGACCTGTCCTGCCACAATTCCAGTAGGGCCTGTTAGCTGGTGGAACAAAAGAATTCCCTGGTCATGTGATGCCTTTTGGAAGAGGTACTGCAAATGCCTTCTTGAAACCAGTCTTTGCCAGATTCTTCTTTTGTGGCAGCCGGTACCTAACAGTTGTAGCCAGGTGGACGAAACTAAATCTTAGCCACTAGAGCTTTAGCCTAAGAGGCACCTGCCTCAAAGGCCCTCTTGCAATTTTTGGAAGTTGCATAGACATTATTGTTATTCTCTTGAGTAAGAGCATCACTTATGAACTCATTGAAAGTAATACTCTTGTTGTTCCCCATGGACTTCATCAGTTTGGGACTAAGCCCTCTCTTAAAGCTGGCGATTCTCTTTGCTTCTGAATCAACAAACTCTAGAGCATACCTTGCCAGATGATTGAAGGCATGAAGATATTCAGTGAGTGTCTTGGTGCCTTGCACCAGCTTCATAAACTCATTATGCTTTATGGCCATCAACCCGGGAGGAATATAATGACTCTTGAAAGCCTCTTGGAATTGATTCCAAGTGATCTAGGCATTTTCTGGTAGGGTGGACCTATAATGTCACCACCATATACCTACTGGACCTTGTAGCTGATGTGAAGCATACTCCGCCTTCATCTGCTCTGTCAACCTGAGCAAACGGAACTTATGCTGAAGCGTGTTCAGCCACTCTTCTGCTTGGAGCGACTCTTCAGCTTCCTTAAAGACTGGGGGCTTGGTATCTTGGAATTCTTTGAAATCACTAAATTGGTTGGGCCCTGGTCCCTATCGTTGATTGCGGCCCTATGCTTGATGCTGGGCCAGGGTATGCATGGTATCCCCAACGCACACTGACCTTCCACGAGCATGGCCAACAGATCAGACGGTGTGGGTGGTGGTGGCAGTGGGAGATCATCATCACCACTACCCCCAGCATGGCCTGAACGCAGATTGCGCAACATCTACATAAGTGCATTTGTGAGTAAGGATGGATGATGTTAGATACATTATAGATGAATTGTAGAATTATGCCAAACTGAACTTATTGGGGAGATTAATATCATACAATAAATAGAGGCACAATAATTCATCCTCATAACATAGCCAATAACTTTACTCCGCACATTCTCACGATGCATATGCTTACATGCCAAATTTTGCCAACATGAAAGCTGGACTTTTATTTAAAGCTCACATCCATATGGAGCCAACATGCAAGTTCTAGAGATTACGTCCAAGTCTCTAACTAAAATTAAGTTACATGTTCTTCCAGCAGAAAGCAAAAGATAAGAACTAGTGCATCTAGCTTAGTGCTATAGCTAAACTACACGTCTTCATTAGTGTCAGCATCGATCACTACTTCACCATCTTCATCCATGATAGGATCGAGTTCCTCCTCTTCTTCATCTTCTTCAGCTTCTGGTACTGCAATGAGATTGGCATCTAAGTCCATGCCATCATCATCAACGAAAATCACCTATGGTCCTCCCACCACGGGGTAGACTAGGAATAGGATGAGGAATCAGATTAAGCTGACTGTTGAGGTGGTGAACATCAATCTGTAGTTCTTCAATTTGGTAGAGGAGTTCATTCTCTTTGATTTCAGCTCGAATTCCTATCATGATCCTAGCATTATCCCTGGTTTGAGCCAGAAGGAGTGCGTCATCTCGCTCATGAGTCAACTCATGATCAGCTCATGGTTAGCATCTCTTTCCCTGACAACACATACAAACTGCTGCCTGTGGTTTTCCAAAGCACTCATAAGACCACCAATATCATTTTGAGCTATCCTAAGCTCCTTACCATTCTTGCATGCACGTTTCTTCCACATGAGTTGTTCCTTTAGTGCCTGTCGAAGGGCTGTCAAGGCACTGATATAAGTGCCCTAGGCGATCCTGAAATAGCTTCAAAACAGCCATCATAGCACTCATGGCTGGCCCTGAGCTCTATGCCCTTTCTACCTCAGTCATTACCAAGGGATCATCTTCAAAATTCAGCCACTCTACCTCAGACAGGGCTACTTGAGGAATGGACTCGGCGGGTCCGTTGATCAACTCATCACCAAACTCTTGACAAAGATCAAGTAGAACTTCCAAAGCTGCCAACTATGCCCCTTCCCAAGGGGTTTGTCCATCAACTTCGATGCTCTAGCCAAGCCACTAGGGTCTGTTTGCGTGAGGCAGGACAACCACCTCAACGTCATACCACAACATCCCACCTTCAGCCTCCCCTTATTTCCAAGTATAATAAGGCGGCTCCGCATATCCCACTGAATGTAGCACCCTCCACAGTAGGGTTGGAGTGCCAAACACGTGCAGGAATGTACTACTCCTGGGCGGTAGTGCTGGTGCGGCCATCTATGGTGATATTGCAATTTGGGTGTGGGAGGATTATCTTAAAGGATGAGAAATATATAATGGAATAATTAAAGATAAGGGAGGGAGTGATGCAAAAATGTAATGGCATGAGTGAACATGATGCATGCACATTCCGTACGTCCTCACGAATCTTAAGAAAAATTTAACATTCTAGCGACATAGACGGTGGCATACATATGTTCTCTCATATACATATCTAGTTGAGCTACACGTTGCGTTGTTAGTGTACCTGTAGACAAATTCATTGCAGCCCATCCCAACAAAGAGAAATAAGCACACAATGAAAGCAGTAAACTAAGATACTCTCCATATATACATCCTCGGATATATATACTTCGGTATTCAAAGCTACTCGATAGATATACCCACAATTAAGTACCTTCATATGTACATGTGTGCAACATGTAAACATTTCGGTAACCACAACTAACTCTCCCCTAGACCGACAGTTGGACGGTCATGCTCTCACAACTCACACTTACCTAGGGTGTAGAGGCAATTGATCCATACATTACCACCCAAGAAGATGGCATCCATACAATAGCACGCCGTATGGACGATGAAATAAAATGCAAGCAATTACCCCCTAAAGTCATTACTTAAATAAGCCACCTAAAAGTCCTTATTTGGGCATAGAAGATATGACCACTGGCACACTTAAATAAAATTTCAGATTTGAACACACCTATATATAAGTAGCTATAAGTTGTCAAAACTGATTTTCACAAACAAAAACCTTTGTTTTAAATACTCATATGACATGTTTAATGTTGAATCTAGCTCGGATGCCTAGCTGTAACAGAACCGACCAATTTATAAGAGCACAAGTACGAAAGCAATCACCGGAGTGATCGAACCGTCATACTTGAACTCATATAAACCCGGTAGTCAACTGAAACCATGAAGGATTTCAAACCAACTTGCATACAACCAAGATCACAGTAATTCAACATAACAAGCCACATGTTACATCCATTTCACAAGTAGTTCACCAGTACCTCATACATCAGAGTTCACATAGTTATTACAAAACGAGTTCACAAATAGCTGGAAGCAAAGTAGTTTGAGACCATCACACAAACTTAGTTCAAATACAAGCCAGTTCCATAGTCATATCCAGCAAAAGCAACATGATAAGATAACATAGATGATCATGCCCATGATCTAGTCTTCATCCCCCGCAGGGTGGAGATAATACTTGCAGTAGCCGTTATAGAGCATGTCATCTGCAACAAGGGGGAATAAACCCTGAGTACGAGAATGTACTCAGCTAGACTTACCTGTCGTAAACCAAAAATAAATGACACCAAGGAGTATGCAAGGATTTATCGGTAGATCTTGCTTGACAATCATTTTGCATAAAAGCTTTAATGATATAAGAGCATAATTTAAATTATTAGTAAGCAACAAATTATCAATATTAACCTATCAACTAGATTAGCACATGTACTAGAGCAAGCAATTGATTAACTCCAAACATTAGTAACCATATCCGGTATAATGTTGTATCATCAGTCATCATCGATTTAACCATCAAGTTCCATTAAGTGCATCTACGTTGCCGCTGCTCAGTCAAGTTCTCACTATCCAGGAGAGACGGCGATTCGAATCGATTCCTATCTAGCTAGAGGGGTATTCCTAACACTCACCCAATCAACCTGATCAGTGGTTTCCTCGGGTCACCTTTGGTACAACTCAGGAATCGCGGGTCCACGTAGCACTGCACTCTCAGGGAGTCCACTCTGCCAGGTGGTCAATCTCACCTTTTGCACTTACGCTAATAGCTCCCCACACATCCTTACTACCGCCAGAGTGCGCACTTTCACTTCTCGGCTTCCGGCCTAAGTTGAGCTACTCGGCTTTGCGGTCGAAATGAGTTATCCAGCCAACTAAGTGATAGGCATGCGTTCAGCATCACATGAGGACATACAGCGAATCGGTCCTTAACTGACACAGATGGGGATAGATCCACACCTAAGACCTCCTTGCCTTGTTGCTTCTCTATCAACATCCCGCCCGATCACAATTCATTATTAACACATGGTTATTTTCCACGATAGCAAATATAGCCAACCATGACCAGACATCATCCTAACTTGCAGGTGATAGGAAATCACCTGATTTTTACCGGTCTAAGCAAGGCTATGCTTTGATTCGCTCCTGGACCTAAATAGGATTCAGGGTATGTTTACTGGACAAGGAATAGATATATATGCAATAGGTGTTTGCATCCAGTTCCTATCACTTAATGCATCACAAATAAAGATACTCAAAGTAACCATTTTCAAAACATAGGAGACTTAGAATGCTCTGGGGCTTGCCTTTCAGAAAAGAGGAAGGTTGGTGATCGAGGCACTCAAGAACTTCTTCGTTGGCTCCTTCTTTGGGGGCCTGCACCTCCTGCTCCTGAGCTTGCTGCTGCTCCTCTGGAAGTACTTGCTCAAATTCCAGAAGCGTGACTCCCTCTAGGAACACCTATTGCATGCATATGCATAGTATAAGAATCATGTATGCATAAGAGATGGAAGGTGATGATGAATTGTACAGCCATGTATAGATGGACGCATGAAAGACACGATGATACAAGATTAACATCTATTTTACCGAGTAGGTGCAAATCTCTTTTAGAAAACAAGAACGGCACACTCACCAAGCTCTAACAACCTAAGATAAAGTTGTTCATCTTAGTAAGAGGTCTAGCACCTAAACTAACAAGCTATTTTAATTAGCCTAGCATCTAACACATCACATCGACTCATATCAAGCAAACAAGTTATTTACTGAAATCACAGTTTTCAGGCTACAAACAGCAACTAGAAGTTTGATCCATAACTGGAGTTCTACAGGTCCAAATACCATGATTTAAGACTTTCTGGAAAGCTTATAAAATTGGCTACGACTTTCGTTTAATCACCAAAGTCAAATTCAAATTCAAACTAGGTCAAACAGACTGATCTTATAAAACTATCTGTGAATTCCAGAGAGTTGCCAGTTGGGAGTGCTGACTTCCAACTGATATAACTCTCACATTACTTGGCCAAATGCCTTGAAAGTTTTATAAAAGCTAGATAAACAAGTTCCCTACAACTTTGTTATTGACCAAATTCACAGCAAATATCAAATTCATCAGTTAATTTGCTTAACCCTAAAATCTGTCCAGAAAGTCACTATAAATGAATTATAGTGAAAATAATATTTCATTACATACAAGAATAGTACTATGAGTACTACCAATGCTACCAACAGTTAACATACCTCAAATGAACATAAGAAAACATAGTGGACATTCCTAAATAAATTATTTTCAAGCTTTTATTAATTTATTTAGATACTTAGGTTAAATAATAAACATATATCCAAAGTGTACAGAAAATTCCACAAAAATTATAGTAGCTTATACATGCTCCCAATAGACTACTGTATAAACTTCACATCATTTGAACAAATATAATATCCTACACAAAAATGACAAGCCAACAGGGCTTAAAATAACATAAATAGGAAACCCTAGTGAAAAGTGTCAAGCAACATATTTTATATTTTTCTTAGCATCCTTTAGGTACTAGGACATCCTCCAACAAATTTAATGAGCATTGGATTCATAGATAAATTATTAAAATTCACACAAGGCTCACCAAATTATAAAAGGAAAATCTATAACTCAAAAATCATTCATGCACTGACTCTCAAATTTTTACCAGAGCTTATACTCATCAAGAAAAGCTCACCATATAAATTTTATATTTTTTGGAGCACAGGAACTCTAGATATAATTTAAACAAGATTGCATCGACTTAAAAACACATTTCAAGTTTCAATTTAATTCTGCCAGAAACTCTACTACAAGTGCTCATATTATATTTTTCCTAAATACTAACCTTCACCAAGATCCTAAAAAAATTAGAACCACCCAATTTGGATCTACCAAACTCCAGATATAGATTTTACAGAAGTGTATTCAAAACTGAATTAATTGAACTGGCTTTCTATTCATAGTGACTAACAGGCGAGACCCAATGGTCAGCCGGGCCTACATGACAGTGAGACAAAAGCAGAGCACGGCGGCTTTGCTCGATGCGGACTAGCGGAGCTCGCCGACGGCAGCATCTCCGGTGAGGAGGATGGCACCAGCGCGACTGCCTCGACCTCCCGAGCCTATCAAGCTACATGGATGGACCTATTGCCGGCGATCAAGACGATGGTGGCGGCCATGGCGGTGCGGTGGTTCGCCTCGATGGTGTGATGCTAGAGCTGGCCACGATAGCTCAATCTACCAACAAGTTGAGCTCCTACATGCTATTGCGAAGCTAACGCACAAGCTTTCACTGTGAAAGGCGGACGGAGGTGCCCCGGCCACGATGACGGGGCTCGACGACGATACTTCGATGAGGCTGCGCACGGCGAAACGGCTTACCGAGCTTGGCTAGTGAGCAATTGCGGGCGCGGTGCAACGGTGGGATCACGGAGGAGCTAATGCGGTGGCACTTGGGTGATGAGGCACGAGCTTGCGCTGTCAATGACGATGGCAGAGCCGGTGCGCTGCTGCTGCTGCGGTTGCTACGGCGAGCGGAGGAGGCGAAGGAGAAGCGAAACAGAAATGTGGCGCTAGGAGGCTCTAGGTCGCGTGCTGGGGCTTCCTTTGGCATGCTGCAGCCCGACATGGCCTGCACAGTCAGGGCGCCGGCGATGCGCAGCGTACACGCAGCCTTCAAACTCTGAATCAGTCGGGACACTGTAGCATCCATTCAGTTAAGCCATCGATGCCTAACAGCGATACTTGATGACTCCAAATCCATGATGATCTAGGCTCTGGAGTAATTGACAAAGTGGGAGATCTAAGTGAGGGCTACAACTTTGCCAATTGGAGCTTGAGCTGATTCGGCTTGGTTAGGGAGCTACAATGCTAACAAGTTGGGTACAGGAAACTAAAACTCGATTTGTGACTTAGAAATTTTTCAGTGCCTCCAAATAGACCTCAAAACTTACTTGTGGGCCATTTTTGAGCATGCTCTGCACATTTTCATAAGATAGTCATAAAATAACTTTTGTTCCTTATGTAATTTGCTACAACTTTGCTTTAGGTTGCTTAGACATGTAAACACTCTAAGATGTACTTTTTAAATAGTCAAACAAAGGAGCTCTAGGGGTCAACACAAGTCAAACTATTACTTGGAAGCATAATTAGGCAATATGGTCAACATGAACAGTGTTCCTAATGACATTCTAAGTGTAGCTAAGTTGTTTAAGAGGACATTTGACATGCATTTGCATAGACCACACATGAGCACACACAATTGCTAGCATAAAACCAAGCAATTCAAATAGAAACACACATGAAATGATAACATTCATCATGGTATGATGCTTATGAATGAGATGATGATGCACATGCTCATGTGATGCAAGTGTTTTAGTGCAACCATAACACTGAGGTGTTATAGCTACAAATCCTTAGGAGTAGGAGTAGTGCAGACCTTGGTGAGTTCTTCAACAAGCAGGGCTACATTGGTTCGGCTGATCTCTGGCTTGTCTGTAAGTACCATCATGGCTTATACTTCTATTTGTATGGCTGCATCGGTTAAGTTCGATCTCCACTGTGAACTCTAGTATAAGCTAGTTATTGACTCTTGTCTAGTTCAAGTACGGCTGCATCGATCCAGTTGTCCTCCGCTGCTCGAATTAGATTAAGGTCAATTTATCGACTCTACCTAAGAGTGGCGTCCTTCGGGTAGATTCATTAAGTTATCGATCTTGCTGATGTTCTTATTGTTATTAGTTTGCAGCAACATCAATCTACCCGATCGAGATCAATTTAGATCGGCCTCATATCCTTTTAGTCCATCATTTACTTTGCCACAACATGATGTTTCTTACTTTGAGCGACGGGTTATGTTTCATTGGCTATTCTATTTCGATCTTGATCATGCATAGTACACGGTTGAGGAATGTATGATGTTGAAGAGGTTTGCTGGTTAGTTAAATCTAGTCTACGGTTCGCTATTATGGCTGTAATGATCCGGTCGATCCCCACTAATGGCACTATAGATTGGACGATGCTAGTTAGTAGATTTGTTCTTGATTAGGCATGACCTTAACTATTTGCTATGCCTGCATCGGCTAAATAGTCGATCGCCTATGTTTAACGCCTACAATGTGTCTTCATGATTCTGTTAAATGTGAATAGATCTGTCTACTTTAAAGGTTTGATTTATTGTCTTTATCACGGCTGCATCGATCTGGTTGAACCCCACTATTAAAGATAGTAGGTTAGGTCTAATGAGTTCATAGGTTTGTTCATGTGAAATAGTCGATTGTTCACACGCTATAGTCCCTTTTCACCTGAATCAGCTATTTCAGCCAATCCGCTTTGAGCTTTCACATATATAGCATGTCTTTCGGAAAGCCTATCGACATGTAGATGGTTCTATAGATTCTAAGGTTTTAGTTTGTTACTATCATCATAGCTGCCATCGATCCAGTCGAACCTCACTATTGATGGTAACATATTAGATTCAGAGTGTTTGTAGATCCATTTGTACTAGATAGTCGATTTGTTTGCATATTATATCCTTTCTCGATTAGATTCATTGGCTCAATGATTCACACTAGTAATATCCACCTAGTTGATGATTTCACTTATATCTACGGGCATTGTACTTATCAACCTAAAATCAATCACGATCCATAAGCTTTACTAGTCCATAACAGCTGATTTCTATGCGTATCAGCTATTTAGTCGATTTTCCCATCTGGCTAGCTCCCAAAGCGGCACACTTTGAACTATCTGGGCAAAGACTGGCATGTTCCACCTTAAATTCCTGATAAACTTTCTCTCCTTGTCAATTGTAGGACAAACTAACTAGCACGCATCAGGAGGAATACGCAGGATCGGTTAACCCTGCATTGAAGCCAAGCAGATCTCCAGGCTCATCCTAAGTAGATCCTTCTGGCTTGCTGTGCATTGACATTTTTGTGCTGACACATGTTGTGGCACGCCCGGTGGGACACCACAATCATCATGGTGGCTTACAACAACAATGACATCCTTGTGGTGCCTTATGAAGACCTACCTGATGGAGATAAAGATATCATTAGCAAAGCTATAGAAGAATTTCAGAACATGTGTTTATTATCCTACACCAAGACACATGACAAAACAATTGTTTAGAAATATCCACTACCAAGAGTTCTGTTGCATGGGCAGATAGATGCAGATGAAGCTAAGGATAGGCATTTCTTCATGGAGGCTGTAAACAAATCTGTTCATGATGCCATATTAAACCACAATGCAGTTTCCCTGAACACATTCCATAACACCATGAAAGAGGTGTTTCATGGATTTCCAATTGATCAGGTTGGGCTGGCTTATTACAACACTCCACATCTGTCAACTCAGGGGACTAATCAAGCCAGTACTAGCCATCAAGAAGCAGCACCAACTGGTAATAACGATGTCTAGGTAGTTCAAAGCTTATTTGAGAAAGTTCAAGGTGCTACTAATAATTAGATATATTATAATCCTGGATCATCAGTACAACATGTGCAACAGCCGACGAGGCAAGTTCAGAACTAAATGGTTAATTTCGGCACATCAGGCCAGATACCGTCGTCGGCTCAAAGAATAGCGCCATTAGTTTAAAGGATTCATAGAGATATAGATCCTAATATCTATAACCAGAGACTTCAAGCAGCAAACCAGCAAAGGACCCAGCAGATAGAGATTCCACATGGGTATCATTATGGCATTGATTACAACACCCTTCACATGATTCCAAATCCGGGGTATCAAGGTACTCAAAATTTTAATCCAAAAATGGGTCAGCAATTACAGAGAAATCCAAATTCAAATGTTGATGAGTTGTTGCTTAGAGTGACCGAGATGATGAAGAATCAGTTTGGTTTGAAGCCAAAAGGGCAGACCTTCTCGTACAAATGCTCATATCTAGAATGGAACGATTTGGTCGCTCTTCCTACAAATTATAGGCTCCCGGAGTTTGCTAAGTTCACTGGCCAAGATAGCATAAGCATAATAGAACATGTTAGTCGGTATCTTACACAGCTGGGCGAAGCATCAATTGAAGAGGCCCATCGAGTTCGTTTCTTCTCCTTGTCCCCCTCTGGACTAGCCTTCACTTGGTTTTCATCACTGCTAGTTAACTCCATTGCCAATTGGGCTGACCTAGAGAAGAAGTTTCATACATATTTTTACACTGGGACAAGAGAAAGGAAAATTACCGATCTAATGACCATAAGGTAGAGAACTAATGAATCAAGCACCAAGTTTCTTCAGAGGTTCTAAGAGACTAGAAATTTGTGCTTCTCACTGAACTTAACTGATGATTAGACTGGCTGCTTTGGCTGTTCAAGGAATGTTACCAACATGGAGAGAGAAGCTGCTTAGATAAGAATTTGACAACTTGGGTCAGTTGGCTCAACGAGTGGTGGCGCTTAATAGCCAATTCAAGAATATGCGCAGAGATACCCGATTCTAGAAAAGTACCACAATTGCCGAAGCCTATAATCCATATTTAGTTGATGATGGCTATGAAGATGATGAAGAAGAGGAGGTTGTTGCGGCCAAATGGAATTGGGGTAAGAAGACAGTAATGGTGCCAAATCCTTGGGGAAGAGGAGTCGAAGAGAGCTATGACTTTGATGTCACAAAATTAGACAAGCTCTTCGATTTCTTGCATGAGAAGGGACAAATCAAGTTACCCTACAATCATGTTATGTTGCCTCCCGATCAGTTGAAGAATAAGAAGTTCTGCAAATTTCACAACGCCACTTCTCATTCTACTAATCAGTGCAGAGTTTTTCTGGCAACATATATAGAGGGCTATTCAGCATCACCTTCATCGATAACATGCCACTCACTTCCTCACTACTAGAGGAGGCAGATCAACAACAATGATCTGATCGCATCCATTGATCAGGTTGGTCTAAAGCTCGCTGATTGCCTCTCCATCGCTGAATTGGCTCTGGACACTCTAGTTTAGCGCCGACCACCCTCTGATCTAGATCTATCGGAGGCTGCTCAGGAAACTCCAGGGGTTACGGCTCTGCCCTTTGGGCTCACCAACATCGTAGCTGCCTACTAGGATGCCCTAAGGGGCAAGTTTGCTGACCAGGTTGGAGATGTCCAACCTCCCATCGACCAGATCGCCGACAAGCCTCTATCGGCCATCAACATGTTGCATGTCGGCTGACGCCCTAGAGCATCCCTCCAAACCATCCTAGAGGAGAATCCAGACTCCAAGTCCTAGGGCTTTATGGAGATTGTCATCAAAACTACCACCGAACTACTTCCTCTCCCTCCTTTCTATGGCGGTGCAATCTTCAATGTCAATGTCGACAGCCCCCCGTGGGAAGGGGAAACCAAGGAGGACCACGCCACCCACGTCAACAGGAATGCCAACCATGTGCAGCACCGAGCAAACAAGGCTACCCTTGCGATGGCCGAGGCTCAGCTTGACTCGCAAGGAAGGCCACATCAATTCCAATGCAACCTCAATGACGAGTTTGTTCATGTTGATGGCCACAACGTCTACAAGACTCCAAGCGCCAACCTAGCCATGGCCGCCAATGAGCTCGCCTAGCTCCCGCAGACACCAAAGGTCGCCAAGGTTGCCTCTAGGCTTAAGGCGGTGCACTGCCAGGTCAATGAGATCCACCAAGATCAGAGACCTTCATACTCCACAAGCTCGATTTGTCGATCAACCGCACCAAGATCCGATCACCACCCAAGTCGCTTCATCGACCAGCACTGCGATGACATATTGAACATCACTACCAACATGACCAGGAGGTCAACCAGGATGTTCGAGTGCACCTCAACAATCTCCAAGATGCGCAACGATTTATTGATGAACACCGCTTTGGTCACCATGAAGAAGTACACCACTGCCGAGAGTACAAGAAAGAGTATGGTAACCTAGACTCAGCTCTCAAGCCACTCAATGCCGGCAACGCTATAGATGATGGCGCCGACAACCCTAAAGGGCCCCCAGCATTCATGAGGCTGCTCCAAACACTTCAGTGGCCTCGTGGTTTCAAAATCACTGGGGTTGAGCCCTATGAGGGAAGGATGAACCCAACATAGTGGCTACAGGCTTACACCACTGTTGTTTGCATTGCCGGAGGAGACACCAGTGTCATGGCGAACTATCTTCCTATCATGCTAATGCCAACCGCCATGAACTAGTTCACAAGCCTCGCCCTAGATTCCATCGGATCCTAGGAAGAGCTGAAGAAGGTCTTCACCGACAACTACATGGCTACGTGCACTCGGCCGGGCACCAAGCATGATCTGAACCGCATCTACCAGAAGTTGTCCGAGCTCCTCCATAGCTACATCAGACACTTTTTCGAGATGAGGAATTCTATTCCCAACATCATAGAAGCTGAGGTCATCACTGCCTTCATCCGAGGACTCCATCACCGTGAGCTTCGCTCCAAGTTCAACCACAAGCCACCCACGGGGATTGGCGAGATGATCATGACCACCAACTAGTACGCCGATGCCGAGGAAGCCGAGGTGCGCTTCAACAAGGATGTGGGCATTCATCGCCCAACTCGCCACAGCGACAATCACCCCAACGACCAGCGCCACAGCGAACACCGCTATGACAACCATAGTCATCATCGAGACAGTGGCCGTGATCGGCTAGAAGGATCCAAGTCTAGTCAATATCATCTCCACCGGCCAGACAACATCATCGCCGCTATTGATGAACCTCACGCCAAGCGCAACTACGATGAGCAGTACAAGAAGATCCTTGATGGCTTGTGCCCTCTCCACAAGAACGCCAAACATAAGATGAAGGACTGCCTCAGCTGGGCTAAGGAATTCCTAGCCAAAAAGTCAGACGACAACAACAACGATGGAGCCAGAGGCCACCGACCACCTGGGGGCAACAACAATGCCTTCTAGGATCACGACAAGGTGGTCGCCACCATCTTCGGGGGGCCTCACCTCTGCCGAGAGTAGAAGAGAAAAGAAACTGACCGCCTGATGGGTGCTCGCCGTAAACGTAGATGACACCAACACCAACCCTAGCTATCGCCCCTAGGATGAGGTCCCCATCACCTTCAGTAGGGCTGACCAGTGGGCGAATATCCCTTACATATGGTGTTTCCCCCTCAACCTTAACACAACCGTCTAGAAAAGTGCTTTTTTAGAAAAGTGCTCATCGACGATGGGAGCGCTCTGAACCTCCTCTTTGCTAGAGCCCTAAAGGAGTTGGACCTCGGGATAACAGATCTCACACCCTCAAATTCCTCCTTCTGGGGTGTGGTACCTGGCAAGGCATCCAAACCGCTTGGAGAGATCACCCTACCAGTATAGTTTGGCATGGCGAGCAACTTCTGCATCGAGCACATCAACTTCTATGTCGCCGACTTCAACACCACCTACCACACCATACTTGGTCGGCCAGCTCTGGCCAAGTTCATGGCTATACCGCACTATGCTTATCTAGTGCTGAAGATGCCTTTGCCTGCAAGAGTCTTGGCCCTATGGGCCAACCTCTCCATCGCCTATGCCTATGAGATAGAAAGTCCCGCCCTCGCTGAAGCCACCGACCTCTCCATCTAGATGGCCAGTGTGGTCATCGATACCAAGACGGTGCCCACCGATGACCTCAAGATCCCATCGCTGGAGCCTCCTCACACCTCCACCAAGTCCAAGGAAACCAAGGAGGTCAGCCTCAACCTCGACGACCCCTCCAAGACCATGAAGATTGGGGCTCACCTCGAACCCAAATTGGAAAGCGCACTCGTCTCATTCCTATGTGCCAACGCTAAAGTGTTTGCTTGGAAACCATCAGACATGCCAGGGTACCACGAGAGAAGATCGTGCACTCCTTGAATGTCTCGCCGACCACCAAACTGATCAAGCAAAAACTCCAATGATTCATGCTAGACAAGAAGGAGGCTATTAGGGTAGAAATAAAATGGCGCCTAGCTGCTAGATTCATAAAAGAAGTGTATTATCCTGAGTGGTTAGCAAACCCTGATCTCGTTCAAAAAAACAATAAAGAATGGAGAATATGCGTTGATTACACTAATCTTAACAAACACTGCCCTAAAGACCCCCTTAGTCTGCCTCAGATAAATGAGGTTGAAGACTCCACCACTGGCTCCAAACTGCTCTCCTTCCTCGACTGTTACTCTGACTATCACCAGATTTCCCTCAAGGAAGAAGACCAGATCAAGACGTCATTCATCATGCCTTTTGGTGCATACTGCTATACCACCATGTCCTTCAGACTCAAGAACACCGGGGCAACCTACCAAATGTCAATCCAGATGTGCCTCGATTAACAGATTGGCCGCAACATCGAAGCTTACATCAATGATGTGGTCATCAAGTCCAAGACCACCGATAACCTCATCGCTGACCTCAAAGAAACTTTCGCAAACCTAAAAAGGTACCGATGGAAACTGAACCCTTTAATGTGCATCTTTGGAGTTCCATCCGGTATATTGCTAGGCTACGTCATCAGCGCCTGTGGCATCGAACCCAACCCCGACAAGGTCTCCGCCATCACCAACATGAAACAGCCAACATGCGTTAAGGATATACAAAAGCTTATAGGCTGCATGGCTACTCTAAGCCGCTTCATATTGCGCCTCGGCAAAAAGGGACTACCTTTCTTCAAACTCCTCAAGGCCTCTGAGTGCTTTTCCTGGTTGGAGGAGGCAGATACCACTTTTGAGCAGCTCAAGTTGTTTCTGACAAAGCCTCCGATCATGATGGCGCTCGACCAGATGAAACTCTACTAATCTACATCGCTACCACTTCTCGCATCATCAGCACAGCCATCATCATCGAACGCAAGGAGGTCAGGCACACCTATAAGGTGCAACATCTGGTATACTTCATCAGCGAGGTCCTTAATGATCCCAAGACTCATTATCCTCAAGTTCAGAAATTGCTATATGCTATTCTGATCATGTCACGCAAGCTCCACCATTATTTTGAGTATTACAAGATCACCATGGTCACCAAGTTCCCTCTAGGGGACATTCTCCGCAATAAAGAGGCCAACGGCCGCATCATCAAGTGGATTGTCGAGCTCGAAACTTACTCCATTGAGTTCAGAAGTAGGCCTACCATCAAGTCTCAGACGCTCACTGATTTCATCACTGAGTGGACCGAGATCCAAGAGCCCATTGCCGCTACTTGCCCTGAGCACTAGGTGATGTACTTCGATGGCGCCCTAAACATCAACGGTGCTACTGTGGGCATTTTGTTCATTACGCCGACCAAGGATAAGCTCTGATACGTTCTCCAAATACATTTTTCAGCCTCAAACAACGCCGCCGAATATGAAGTGTGTCTCCACAAACTTCGTATAGCCATTGAGCTCAGGCGTCAAGCGCCTCATGGTATATAGGGACTCCACACTAGGTCATCAACCAGTTCAACAAAGACTGGTCCTGCTCCAGTGAGAAGATGATGCATACTATGCCAAAATTAGGAAGCTTGAGGGGAAGTTCTACGGTATCGAGTACCACCACATGGTACAAGATCAAAATCAGCTCGCTGACCACCTATCCAAGATAGGCTCTTCTCGCATGTGTGATTCTACCTAGGGTCTTCGTTCAAGATCTTTTTGTGCCATCCATTAAGGAAGAGAAGGAAGTTCAGGAAATTCCCCCCGCCAAGCAGTTGGTACTTATAGTACCTTCGCCAGCCACTGATTGGAGGGAATAGTTCATCAAGTACCTCACCAGTGCCGAAGTACCAACTGACAAGACTAAAACCGAACACCTAATCCGTTAAAGCAAGCATTACATGCTGGTGGACGACAACTTGATGAGGAAAAGTGCCAAGGAAGGGATACTGTAGAAATACATCACCCAAGAAGAGGGAGTGAAACTACTTCTTAAAATTCACACTAGTTCCTGCGGCAACCACGTGGCCTCAAGAAACCTGGTCGGCAAAGCTTTTTGAGCTAGGTTTTACTAGCCCACGGCCATCTCCGATGTAGAAGACCTCGTCCTGACATTGTGAAGGATGCCAATTTTTTGCCAAGCAAATACACAGTGCTGGCATAAGAACTGTAGACCATCCCAGCTTCCTGGCCCTTCACATGCTAGGGACTGGATATGATCGGGCCTTTCAAGTTAGTGTCAGGTGGTTTCTGGTATGTATACGTTGCCATCGACAAGTTCTCTATGTGGATCGAGTATGAACCGCTTGTTTCAGGCTACTACAAAGAAGGCAGTCGAGCTTTTCGAACATATCATCCACAGATTCGGTCTCCTAATAGCATTATCACCAAGCCTCAGAACCACATTCACCGATCATCACTTTTGGGATTTCTGTGAAGACCGATGCATCTCCATCAAATATGTCTCTATTGCCCATCCTAGAGCCAGCGGCTAGGTTGAACGGGCGAACGGCATGATCCTTGATGCCCTCAAAAAGAGGCTATATTAGAAAGAAGAAAAGCATGTAGGCAGATGGCTCAAAGAGTTACCTAGCTATGGTTTGGGAGACTATGCACTCAAGCTAGTCGCAGTACCGGTGTGTCTCCATATTTCTTGATCTATGGCTCAGAAGCCATATTACCAGCGAACGTTGCCTTTCGAGCACCTAGGGTGGAAAATTATGATTAAGAGCAAGCCAGTAGCTATTCGGATAGAGGATGTTAATAGGGCCGAGGAAGAATGCCTGATCACTAGCGTCCGCACAGCCAAATACCTAGAAGGCTTGCGGAGATACTACAACCGCAACATCAAAGGTCATTTATTTGCTGTCGGCGACCTCGTTCTTCATAGAAAGCAAAAATCCAAAGGGATGCACAATCTCTCCTCCCCTAGGAAGGGCCTTACATCGTCAAAGAGGTTACCCCACCAGGGTCTTATTGGCTATGTGACTTAGATGGAATCGATATCCCCAATTCATGGCACATCGAGCACCTCATACGTTTCTATCCCTGAAATGCTCCAGATATGTATTTTGTCTCCATTATTTCTCCATTATGATTTCATCTCCACTAATGGTTGCCAAGCTCTAAGCTACTCCTTAACGAACTCCAATACGAGATTGCCATAAATGCTCCATTGCGTTTCTCCATATCTTCAATATGTGATTGCCATAAACTCTCTACCACATTTCTCCATATCTCTAAAATGTTTTAACCGACCACCGAGCAGCACACGTTCTGTTCTATGCTCTATGGAGAAGACCCAGTCTGTTATCTCTCCCTACATGTGCTACGGGCTCCATGCTCTATGTTATGGGTGGTCGGCTATGGTTCCTTGGTCATAGGGATGAAAATGGATCGGATACGGACGGATATCACCGATATTACATTTGTTTTCATATTTCTGTCTGGATTCGGATTCGAATACAGATAGTGTCAACTATGTCGGATATGATACGATTGGATATCGACATCATAAATATGCAATTTGAGTATTCGGATACGGATACGGTATCGGATGTTGGATATCCGGACTCGGATACGGACAGATCTTAACCCTTGTAAATGGATTCGGATTCAAATACGGTCGGAAAATATCCATACCGTTTTCATCCCTACTTGGTCACGCCTATTCCTCCTACATGTGCACGGGCACAGTGCTCGACATTATGGAATATGGGCTAGCCAAGGCTAGGAGCTCAGTAAAAGAACTAACTGTCCAAACGCCACTAATACTATGTATATCTCCAAGTTAATTCGCCAACTGCTAAGCAGCATATGTTCTGCTCTGTTCTCTATGGAGAAGACCTAGCCTTTGATCTCTACCTACATCTGCTACGGGCTCCACGCTCTGTGTTATGGGTGGTTAGCTGTGGTTCCTTGGTCAAGCCTGTTCCTCCTACACGTGCATAGGCTCCACGCTCGATGTTATGGACTATGGGCTAGCTAAGGCCAAAGGGTTCAATAATGAACTAACTGCTCAGGTGCTACTTATACCATGTATAATTGCGTTAGGGTTTGTCGATGTTTTACCATCGATATCCTACCATGGGGGTCCCTAGGCCAGTTTGTTTAGGCTTCAGCGTATGCGGAACTCGACGGTTAACGCAAGAGACAGTCAATTTATACTGGTTCGGACCCTCGATCGTTGATCGAGTAATAGCCCTACATCCAGTCGATGTTAGCCTTTGCGTTGGATTGATTGTAAAGTGTTGTGTTGTACAATTGTTCTCTAAACCCTCCATCCAAGGAGCCCTGCCCTCCTTTATATAGTCAGGAGGCCAGAGTCCTAGTCGGTTTACAATGAGAGTTCCTAGTAGGATTATAGAATAATACTACTACTAAGATTATAGGGGAAGAATCCTAGTTAGGCTAGTTCTTCTCCCTTCCTTGCGAGGTATCCCATGGGTCCCGCACTGACAAGCCCCCAAGGACTTCATGGTTGAGTTCTAGAAGCCTTGTCTTGTTCCTTCAAGTCTTGTCGAGCAGGAACAAGCATTGTCTGAGTGCTTTCTTGAGTGAAACCATGCGGCGCTTCATGAGATCTTCACGTGGTGTGTTCCTTTTTGAAGAAAAAAGTACCCCCATTTGGATGTAGCCCCCGAGCCTCTTGCTTTTTGGCACAAGGAGCTTGAGGGTCTTTTCTTGAAATCTCCCTGATTCATCGTCGAAAGGCTCCCTGAGCATATACCTGGCTTCTTTGTTGAACAGAGCTCAGATTTAGCTATGTCCGGGTTCTTTTTGTCGAAAAGAGCTCGGATATAGCTATGTCCAGGGTTCTTTTTATCTTGTGGCCTTGAAGTCAGTCTGTCTTGAAGAAGTCTTCTGAGTGACGTGTGCTTTTTTGAAGAAAAAAGTGCACTCACTGAGTATAGCCCCCGAGCCTCTTGCTATTTGGAACAAAAAGTTGGAGGGTCTTGAATCTGAGTTATTCGAAAGAACTATATACCTTTCCTTTTGCAGCCCCCGAGCATATATCCGGGTTGTTTTTTCAGGAAGAACTCGAATGCAGGGTCTTGGCATATTCTCTGGTAGTATGCTATTGGCAGATGTAGTTGTATGATGGTGGTTGAGTGTAAATGCCTTTTGTTCATGGGTTGTACTGTGTTGGTATATTCTCCTGAATATGCTTGTTGTTGAGTACTGTTCCTTCATGCCTGAGTCCTCTTTCATTAAATTCTAGTCTTTTCACTGTGTCCTTTATTAGGCTTGTTTTGTTGGTGCTCCTGGTCCATGTGCACCACTTCTTCGGTCTATAAATACCCTCCTAGAGTGCTGTTTTGATTCGTTGAGCATTTTGTTGCTTGTTCTGAAGTCTCCATAGTCATGAATATGGTAGTTTGTGAGGTAGAGCAGCCCCTGAGCACATTTTGTAGTTCTCGTATGTCTTGTCGTAGCTGGAGGAAGTCTTGTGATAGTGATTAGAGGTAGACTAATCCCACAACAGCAATGTACCAGGATGTACGTGGCAGTAGTTGGAGGAAGTCTTGTGATGTGGGCTTCGTTCCTTCATCTGGCAGTTCTGGGTTGATCCTCGCCACTTGTCTTGAGACTGTCCGGTGCAAATCAACACCATATCCAACATCACATCGGACTTGGGTAGATAGATGCCTGCTGGCCTTCTCTGCTCTATGTTGTCCTACTGTTCTGCTGATTTCTGCCTTGGGTGCACTGCGTCCATCCTTTGAAGAAAACAGTGTAGCCGAGTGCGATTTGTTCTGTCGAGTAGCGATTTGGAACACGTAGTCGTTCCAGAGCCTAGTTGTTTCTGGGTTCCTTTTTGCTACTTGCCTATCATAGTTCCGAGTTCATTAGGGTCTTGTAAGATGTGTAATCTTGTATCTTTTGAAGTCATTTGTAATAGAGAGAATCTTGTCTTCTGAGTTGTCATTCTTTATTCTGCTGATGTCCTGGTTGTCTATCAGATTCCTGAGTTCTTTATGTTAGAACCTGGGTTGTTATGTTCCTTGTGAGGTAACCTTCGGTTGCTCCATGGCTGATGAGTTCTTTTTGCAGCCATATGGTAACTCTGCCATTTTGCTGGATGGATAAGTCCTGAAATCTACCCGTTGAACTGTACCAGTTGTGTGGATTTGTGCCTTACCGTCATTTTAGCTGTGTCAGTAAATGGACCGTTGCGTTCTCACACCATGTTTTAATGGGCCTGGAGGGCCGCATTTTTACCAATGTAAAATCTATTTAAAGGCCTTTGTCCTCCTTTTCTTTGGTACCCTGCCTTTGCCTTGAAAACCCTAGCCCTTGCACCTCTGCCATCGCTATTGCCGCCGCCATCTTTGCACCGCTGTCCAAGCCTTCTCTTCCCCTGGTGCCTTTTTGCCTCCATTAGTACATGGGTAGGAAGAAGGCCACGAGCAAGTCCCAGGCAACTTTCATGGACGAGGAATCATCACTTTCTATGATTGAGAACTAAGAGTTCATGGCCATGAGGGCTGCCCAGAAGGCTTGGCCGGCTCCGATGACGACTGAAGATCAGCTTTAGGAACTTGTCAGCGATGGTTTGATCTAGAGCAAGGACATTGCTGAATGGAGAGTTCCAGGCGAGCATTGGGTCCCTGCTCTAGGTCCTAGTGAGATCGTTCTTTTCATCTCCTTCATCTATGCTGGACTTTGTCTTCCTGCCTCCGCCTTTCTTCATCAATTTCTCCGCTATTTTGGGATTAGCCTGAATCCTCTTGCTCCCAATGCAGTCCTTCACCTTTCTGTCTTTGTTCATCTTTGTGAAACTTTCCTTGGAATTCCCCCTTCTCTTTCTCTTTTTTGCTACTTCTTTCGTCTGAAACCCCAAACCCATCGCGAAGACACCAGCGTTCTTGGTGGCTATGGGATTCAATTTCGCCAGGGTCTTAAGGGCAAGTTCTTTGACTATGACCTGGTTGATTCTGTGAGGGATTGGCATGCTGACTGGTTTTACACCACCAATCTGATTCCTTCTCTTATTGTTCCTCTGGATCTGGTCCCTTGGTTAATGATTTATGGGATAAGAACCCTGTGACGACAGCTAAGGTTCAGGCAATCTAGCCATTTATTGATAGGATAAGTACTCTGAAATAGCAGGGCTTGACCGACTTCGGTATTGTCTCAAGCTTTTTTCGTCATCGTGTTCAACCTCTGAAGGAGCGAGAGAACCTTGGTTTCGAGTACTCTGGGGCTGAGGATCCTTTGCGCATGGTCCCTGCCCTTGAGTTGATCGACTGAGGAGGTACTCGAGCATCTCTAGAAGATGCTAAAAGGAGCAAGCATTGTCCCGCTTACTGTCTCCGAGTACTCTGCCAACAACCCACCTCCAGCTATAAGTCGTTTTCTCTTCGTGTGAGTTCTTTCTATATTTCTTTTGTTGTATCCATTTTTGCTTAATTTTCCTTGTCTTGTTGTTTTATTCTTTTCATAGGAATTGGGGCGCAACTTTGTTGACCCAATTCCCCTTGATGTCCTCCCTACCGTGGTGAATACTGGGAGAACCTTGTTAGGGCTTCTATAACCAGTAAGTTCCTAATCACCACAGTGTTTCCTTGGAGTTTCTTCCGGAGTTGTTGATGTATATGAAGAATATGTTCCTCGTCTAGTCCCTCGAGGTCATCATAGTGTCTCAAAGAGGGGGCGAGCGGATGGTTCTTCATCTGGTTTACCTGCTTCCAAGAAGTCTCGCCAGCCAAGTACTCATCCAGGTACTCCAGTTGTAGCTAGCATGCTCTTAGGTGAGCATATTAATACACTTTGTCCCTTTGTCTTCTTGTTTTTATCTTGAACCGAGTACTTTTGTTCTTTTTTCAGCTGGTGCTATGGTGGCCTTGGTCGAGACTGAGGAAGAAGAGGACGATGATGCACCCCTTATCATGCGGCGGTGAGTTGTTTTCTTATTTTCCTACTGCTAAATCCCTCCTCTTTGTTTTGACTTTGGTCTTGATCTTTTTGTAGTAAGTGGTCGTCGGGTATGAGTTCTTCTGAGGCTCCTGCACCGGGTTCTTCTAAAGCTCCTATGCCAAGTTCTTCTATAGCTCTGGTACCGAGTTCTTCCGGGGCTCTGGTACCGGCTACACAGCTCCTGCCGCCAAGTGGCGGGGATGTTTTTGCTACCATAGTTCCCCCTGCGAGGTCTTCTTTTTGTTTTACTAAGAAGAAGATAGCTAGGAGAGTGGATTCTAGTTTCATCTCTTTGCTTCTGTTCTCCTTTTCTCTTGTTCTCATTGGCGAGTTTCTTTATCAACTTTTAGGCCTTCGTCTTCTCTCATCCCTCTGTTGACTTCTTGCTAGCCCTCTGGTGTGCCATCGAGTACTGAGCCTCAGGACTTGCAGCGCACTGTTGGTGAAGTGGTTGTGGGGGTGATAAGGCTTTCTGGTGATGATGATGCTGCTGACTTGGTTGCCCTGGAGGTGACCGTGGCCATTACGATGGATTCATCTAGGGAGGTAGCCGGGACTTCCCATGATGTGTCCTTGATCTTGCCTTCTCCGCATCGGCCGTCTTCTCCCTTCGCTCCTCTTTCTATTAGAGATGTGGTTCATCAATTTGATGCCACTCATTGGTTGTCAGAGTTGACCGCTTCTTGGGGAGACTTCATGACCTTTGCAACTTCTTTTGGAGAAAAACTCCAAGTAAGTTTTATGAAGTTCTATCTTTGGATGTTCATCTTTCTCCTATTCTTATGCCTTTTCTCTCTCTTTCTTTTTCTTTAGTCCTTCTCTCAGGACCATACCGGCTTCTTTTTTCTCATGGAAACCTGAGAAGAAGTTGTCTTCTGAGTTGAGCTCCCTGAAGACAGAGCTAGATCTCTGCCATGCCGAGATGGAGGCTGAGCGTCAAATGCATCAGAAGGAGGAACAAGGTCTTTGTGCCCGAGTTGTTGAGGCCGAGAAGTAGAGGGATGCTTTTATCCATGAGGCTTTAAAGAATTTGGAAGCCATGAAGAACTTGGAGGCCGTGAAGAAAGAGTGCAATGGTATTGCAGGTTCTTTTTGTTTCCTTCTGTATTCAAACTTTCCTTTCTTCTGACTCATTATTTGGTGTCTTGTTTCAGCTCTCCGAGTTGAAAAGCAGAAGCTCTCGGAGGGCATTGATGAAATGAAGACTCTTGTTCGTTCTAGTCACTAACAAGGCTGAGGAGGTAATTACTCACGCTGAGGAAGAACTTGTGCTTGCTAAGTTGATTAGGCGTGGAGCTGATAGAGATCTTGTGCAGGCCCAAAAAACTATTATAGACTTGTCTAGCAAGTTGGCGACGGCTACTGAAAATTGGAAAGCTTTGTGGAAATCCTTTCGTTCAGTAGCCGATGTTCTCCGAACTCTAGCGGATGATGGGCAATCTTGGGCTCAGTTAATTCCTTAAATTTCGACTCGTTTCCAAGAGTTCGTGAAGAGATGCGCCCAACTATGTTCCAAAAATGTCCTGGCCCTGGGTCCGGGTTCTTGCTCCAGAGGCGCCTTTGTCCAAGATAGCAGAGGAAGCCGATAGTCAAGAATACATTGATGCCATTGAGAAGTTGGAGCCTAAGGTCAAAGACTTAGCCAGTAGAATTGTAGATAATCTTAATATTGTTATCTCTTCTCCTGATGATGACATTTGATGTAATTGACCTTTATGCTCGCATCTTGTAATATGGCATTATACTTCTTTTTGAATGAAGATTTTTTGTTGATGTCTTCTCTGCCTAGATGCCTTGTTTATTCTTTGGATGAGTTGTCCAAGTGATCAGGGTTACTTGACTTGCCGAGTACTTTGTCTTGCTTTCGTCTTTGCCATGTAAACAATTCTGCGCGTTATCTTGACAAACTTTCTTGATTTGTCAGAGTACTTTTCTGTCCTTCTTCTGTGCCATGTAAACAACTCGTTATATGTAGGTCTTTGTGTTGACAACCTTTCTTGATCTATCGAGTGCTTGTCTGGCTTTCATCTGCGCCATGTAAACAACTTCGATATAGAACATTGTCTTGACAAACTCTAGGGCTCTTGTTAGTACTGAAAAGACTTAGGACCGAAGATCTCAAACGTCTTCAGCTTCTCCTTTTCAGCTTTTTCGCTTAACTCGAAACTATGTTCAGCATCTGTCTCTTTCCTTAGTTGCAGAAACTTCTTAGGGTCTTGTCTTAAAATTGCTCTAATTTGTGCTTCAAGGCTTAGTTTCGGTCGCTTTGCTTTTTATTTTGGGTGTTAGCTTGTTAGCTACCCTTATTAGGTGGGCTCAAGCGTCTTTCAGCTATTTTGCTCTAGGCTAGGATGCTCAGGTGTATTTTCAGCCATTTTGCTTTTTGGTTTGGGTATTAGCTTGTTAGCTACCCTCATCGGTGGGCTCAAGCATCTTTTCAGCTATTTTGCTCTTGGCCGGGATGCTCAGGCGTCTTTTCAGCCATTTTGCTTTTTAGTTCGGGTGTTAGCTTATTAGCTACCCTCATCGGTGGGCTCAAGCATCTTTTTAGCTATTTTGCTCTTGGCCGAGATGCTCAGGCGTATTTTCAGCCATTTTGCTTTCGGTTCGGGTGTTAGCTTATTAGCTACCCTCATCGGTAGGCTCAAGCATCTTTTTCAGCTATTTTGCTCTCGGCCGGGATGCTCAAGCGTATTTTTAGCCATTTTGCTTTTGGTTCGGGTGTTAGCTTGTTAGCTACCCTTATCGGTGGGCTCAAGCATCTTTTTAGCTATTTTGCTCTCGGCCGGGATGCTTAGGCGTCTTTTCAGCCATTTTGCTTTTGGTTTGGGTGTTAGCTTGTTAGCTACCCTCATCGGCGGGCTCAAGCATCTTTTTAGCTATTTTGCTCTCGGTTGGGATGCTCAGGTGTCTTTTCATCCATTTTGCTTTTAAGAAACAACTCAGGGAAAGCCATAATGAGACATATGTTTGTCAAGAAAGAATCATCTTTGTTGATCATGAATATTGATAGGTCACAATGGTACATATGTTTTTGGTGAGCGCTATCTTTATTGATCATGAACATTGATCTCTTGTGTCTTGTATACATATTTTCCCTTGAGTTGTTTTCATGCGTAGATTCTTCATAGCTGACTGATGTGCCATGTATTGTTGACTTCTTTTCCATCTTCAGTTATGAGCTTGTATGTGCCCGGTCTGATAACTTTTGTGACAATAAAAGGACCTTCCCATAGACTGAGTAGTTTGTGGCATCCATCAGTTTTTTGTATTCTTCTTAGTACCAGGTCTCCAACTTGTAATGATCGAGACTGGGTATTTTTGTTGTAGTGGTGCCTTAGTCCTTGGAGGTATCTTGCTGATTGTAGGGTAGCATTTACTCTGACTTCTTCTGTACTGTTGAGTTCTAATCTTCGGGTGTGTTCTGCTTCTCCTTCGTCATATTGCTCTATCCTTGGTGATGTCCAGATAAAGTCTGTAGGTAGTACGGCTTCTGATCCATACACCAGGAAGAGAGGTGAGTATCCGGTGGCTCTGCTTATTTGAGTCAGTAGCCCCCATACAACCTTGGGTAATTCTTCAATCCATTTTGATCCATAGTCTACTAGTTCTTCATATAGTCTTGGTTTTAATCTAGCTAGTATGAGTCCATTTGCCCTTTCGACCTATCCGTTGGCCTCTGGATGTGCGACTGATGCGTAATCTATTTTGAAACCGTAGTCCAGTGCCCAACTTTGGAATTCTATGGCCATGAAGGGAGAACCCAAATCCATGATGATTCGATTGGGCATGCCAAAGCGGTGCATAATGTCTTGGATGAACTCGACTGCTTTGGCTACGCTATATTTTGCTAGTGGTTTGAATTCAATCCATTTAGGTGAACTTGTCAATTGCCACAAAGATGTACTCAAAGCCACCTTTTGCTTTCTTGAGAGGTCCTACTTGATCTAGCCCCCGGTAGGAGAAGGACCAAGCAGGTGGTATGCAGATGAGGTTGTGGGCTTGGCACATGAGCCTGTCTTGTGAACATCTGACAACTTTTGCATCTTCTGACGAGTTCTTCTATGTCTTTCAAAGCGGTTGGCCAATAGAAACCAGTGCGGAATGCTTTGCCGACTAGTGTTCTTGAAGCTGGCATGATTTCCACAGCAACCTGAAGTGTATTTCGTCTAGGATTTGTTTGCCTTCTTCAAATGAGACTCATTTTAGGAGTACTCCTGATGATGCGGCTCTTCTGTAGAGCTTGTCTCCTACTAGGACGTAATTCTTCCTTCTGTGAACAACTCACGTGGCTTCCTGTTTTTCCTGCTAGCAATTTATTCTCTTTGATGTAATCAATAAAAACCTAGGGTCCATGAAGTGGTGATTACCAAGATCTGGGTGCCTTTGGCTGAGATTTGAGGGGTTATCTCACCGGGTTGTTTGATAGAGGGGCTGATAACTCCTCTATGAATACACCAGGTGGGACCTTCAGCCCTATCTGATCTAGCTTGGCAAGGACGTCTGCCGCAATATTAGAATCACGTAGGACGTGTAGAATTTCTAATCCTTGAAAATGTTTTTCGAGCTTTCGTATTTCAGTACAGTAAGCGCCCATGTTTTCTTTGGTGCAGTCCCAATCTTTGTTGACTTGATTGATTACCACTGCTAAATCGCCGTAAACGAGTAACCGCTTGATTCCGAGGGTAATTGCTACTCATAGTCCGTGGATGAGGGCTTCGTATTCTGCTTCATTGTTTGTAGCTTGCCATAATATCTGAAGGACATACTTGAGTTGTTTTCCGTCTAGAGAAATTAGGAGGACTGCCTAGCACCAGGCTCCGCCTAGCTTGAGTGATCCATCAAAGTACATCTTCCAATGATCAAGGATGGTATTTGACATAGGTTGTTGAATCTCTGTCCATTCGGCAATAGAATCATCAAGGGCTTGAGATTTAATTGCTTTCCGTGGGGTGAAATCGATGTTGAGAGCGCCGAGTTCAACCACCCACTTAGATATGCACCCTAGTTGCATCTCTAGTTGCGTAAGATGCCTCCTAGTGGGAAATATGTCACCACGGTAATCTTGTGGCTTTCAAAATAGTGACGAAGCTTGCTGTGAAGTGATCAATAGGGCATAGAGTAGTTTTTGCACATGCGGGTACCGGATTTTTTATTCTGACAGTACTTTGCTGATGTAGTATACTAGGCATTGTACTTTATACACGCGCCCTTCTTCTTCTCTTTCTACTACTATCGTTGTGCTGACTACTGGTAGAAGTTGCCTGCAATGTATAGCATCATGTCTTCATCTTTCTTTGGAGGTGTGAGGACTAGTGAGGAGGTGAGGTATGCCTTAAGTTCCTTGAAAGCTTCATTGGCTTCTTCTGTCCACTCGAACTTGTCTGTCTTCTTTAGTAGTTTAAAGAAAGGTAACCCTTTTTTGCTGAGTCTTGAAATGAAATGATTGAGTGCCGCCATGCAGCCTATTAGTTTTTGTACATCTTTGACGCTTCGAGGAGGGCCCATCTCTGTTATGGCTCGAATTTGCTTGGTGCTTGCTTCGATTCCGTGATGACTGACCAAGAATCTGAGTAGTTGCCCTAAAGGGACTCCGAATACACACTTGCTTGGATTCAGTTTCCACCTCCATCTTTTCAGGTTTTTGAAAGTTTGCTTTAAGTCTTCAATTAGTGTATCCGGGTTCTTTGTCTTTACCACTACGTCATCTGCGTATGCTTCTATGTTTTCGCCTGATCTGATCACCAAGGCATGTTTGGATAGCTCTTTGGTAAGTTGCACTAGCATTTTTTAGTCCAAATGATATGGTTTTGTAGCAGTAGGCACCGAAATGGAGTGATGAAAGATGTCTTGCTCTGGTCTTGTTCCTTTAATGCAGATCTAGTGATATCCTAAATAGCAATCAAGGAAGGATAATAGGGTAGATCCTACTATTGAATCAACTATCTGATCAATGCGTGGTAGCCCAAACGGATCTTTCGGGCAGTGTTTGTTGAGATCTATGCAGTCGACACACATGCGCCACTCGTCCGTATTCTTTTTCTGTACCAGAACTAGGTTTGCTAGCCAATCTGGATGGAGGATTTCTTTGATGAATCCGGCTGCCATTAGTTTTGTAATTTCCTTTTTAATTGTTGCCTTCTTGTCGAGAGAGAATCATCATAGTCGTTGCTTTACATGCTTGGAGCCTTCATTGATATCAATTTTGTGCTCAGCCAACTCTCTTGGGACACCTGGCATGTCGGCCGGCTTCCAAGCGAAAGATATCTCTGTTGTCCCTGAAGAAAGTTGGTGAGCGCGAGTTCCTATTTTGCCAAGAGGTAGGCGCTAATGGTTGCTGTTTTGGAGTGATCGCTGGTGCCCAGGTCGATTTGCTTGATGTTGGCTTCTTTTGGTGGTGCGAGGATGCTGGGCTTTTTAGCCGGTATCTCTAGTTCTTCTTGGCTTATTTCTACGGCAATAGTGGCTATTTCTTTTCTACCATTATCGGCTTGTGCTTTGGCTGCAATTTGGATTGCCTAAACGTCATAGTCAAAAGCGCGCTTCAAATCACTTCAAAGAGAAAGGACACCATTAGGCCCTAGCATCTTAAGCAGTAGGTACAGATAATGTGGTATTGCCATGAATTTTGCTAGCGCTGGGCGCCTAAGGATTGCATGGTATGATGAATCGAAGTCCGCAACCTCAAACTTGATGAACTCTGTACGGTAGTTCGAGGGAGTTCCAAAAGTAACTGGTAGAGTAATTTGTCCGAGTGGCATGGCTGCCTTGTCAGGGTACTATGCCATAAAAAGGTGTACTTGTTGGTGTAATCATCCCAGCGAGTTGTAGTCCTATCTTCCTTAGAGTTTCTTAAAAATGATGTTGAGTCCTGGCTCCTCCGTCGATTAGTACTTTCATAACAGTAATACCGGCAATGGTTGGATCTAGAACCAATGGGTAATGGCATGCGTTTCCTACGTTGGTCCATTGGTCTTCTCTTGAAAATTGTATTGGGTACTCTAACCAATTGAGATATCTTGGTGTAGCAGGTTCTGCTGCCATGATGGTTTGTAATGCTAGCTTTTCTTGATGTTTGCTTCTAGAATCTAGATCTCCAGTGAAGATTACTGCCACTGTCCTCCTAGATTTTTGGAATCCTTTGTTTTCATGGTTGTCTTCTTCTTTTTTCTGATTGTCTTCTTTATTGTTCCCCTTACTATCTTTTCTTGTGTATCTTTTGTTGAAGGTGTAGCAATTTCCGATGGTGTGTTTTCCATTGGGGTGCAAGGGGCAACGTATGATCTCAATGTTGTCATATCTTTTGGGTTTTGAAAACTTCTTTGATTTGTCAACCATTGCTACTGTGTTGTCTGGACCATGCTTTCTCTCCTGATGTCTGCTGTTTTGAGGAATTTGCATGTCTAGGTTGTCTCTGTTGTTTCTATCCGGGAATCTTTCTCTTGTTTTTCCTCTATAGTAATCATCTTTTCCACTATTCGTCTGAATTCTTCATTGTTTCTTGGGTTTTCTTTGTAGAAGTCTTGAAATTGCCACCAAGCCATGATTCCAGTGTGAGAAAGCTTCGATTACTTCTCAGTTGAGTGATGTCGTGTACTTGAGCTCAGTAGTTCGCCAAATCATCGATAGTAATTTCTTAGACTTTCCCCTCCTTTCTGCTTGAGTCCTTTTAACTCTACGTGGGTGATTGGATGTGTAATAATTCCCTACAAAATTTTCACAGAAAGCTCTTTGCAAGTCTTCCCAATTCTGATTGATCCTGGATTTAATTTGTCAAACCACTGAAGGGGCATGGTTTCTAGGGCCATGGGAAAGAACAAGGTCTTGATGTCATCGTCTCCTCTGGCCTAATTCAATCAATTATGAGTAAATCCTAAGCCATTGCTTTGGTTTGGTCTTGCCATCATACTTGGAGTGGTTGGACGGTTTGAACTTGTGAGGTAATCGTATTGAAGCTAGTCTATTTGCAAAATAGGGAATCTATCATGTGTTCTAGCTTCTATGTATTATGACTCAGCGCCCCCTTCATTGCCAACTGTTGTCTTGGTGAGAGTAGTTTTGCATAGCTATCCTTGTGGGTGCTTTGCTTCTGGCTTTCCTTGTTTGTTCGACCTGGTCTTTTTTATTATGATTTCTTCCACTTTCTCCAGTTGTGACTTCTGCTTGGTCCAAGTCTCTTGAAGGTGGACTTCCTTTGATTTTGATCTTCCTGTTCATGTGATGTTGACCTATCTGGTAGTCTTGAGCGGGCCCTTCCGTCATGCGTCCTTAGGACTGTTGATCGGAGGAAGTCCCGAAGCTGTTCTTGTTTTTCATTGGGATGTAAAGTCACCCTGAGTTCTTCTAGTGCTTCTCGGATCTTATCATAGGGTGTATTCGCTGCTCGTCCTTCTTCGACCTCTCGCTCTAATTTTCTTTTGTTGTACTCGGCTAGATCTGACTCATATTTGATCCAAGTGTCCTTTCACTGCTTAGCATGGCATTAACGTCCTTGTTTCAATTTGTTCTTTCTTTCTCTCGCTTGCCTTTAACTCTCAGTCTCACCATCGTGCCCCTAGATAAATGGTGATATGTTGGATTTGGATTCATCTGAAGACCTAATGTACGGGTACTTCTAGGGGGATCAATGATGATCGAGGATGGCGAATCATGAATACTTCTCTAGCTGTGAGTTGTTCTATCATCAGTCGTTGATTTCCGTACTGCCAGAGCTGTTGATAACTCCAATAGAGGTTTCAAGGTCATAGATTGAGTCTCCTCTTGGTAGGGTAGAGTTGCTAGTTTTCGTATCATCGACTAGTTGGGTGTCAGTCATCCTCAGGAACGGTACCTGGCCAGTGAACAATGTAGTCTTGAGATGTTATAGTTAAAACGAGACCTTCCTAGGCTCCCTTCAGTGGCATTCTAAGCATCGGATCGAGGAATCCTTCGGGCCATGTCTGATAAGATGTTGCCATGTTGTGGAGTCCGGACAGAAGAGGACCTGACTTCTTTGAAGTACTCTAAGTGTACTCCAAGTAGTATTCTTGATAGGTTGACGTCATGTTCTAGAGCTTTGTCAGAAAAGAACTTGGTTTTCTGAAAGACCTCGGATAAGACTTCATCTCGGAAGTGGAACTTGAGTTTGAATCGGATGCGTGAAGCCGCGGAAATCTGAGTTGGATTGGACATTATGAGCTGTGCGAATCTTCCGGCAAGCTGATCTGTCATTGTCACCAAAATGGAAAAGTCCTGATGATGATCTGAATCTTCGAGGAGATGGCCTTGGAGCTTGCCATCATTGCTTGCCTCGTAGATCCATGAACCAAAGATGAAAGTTGACCCCGTCGAGAAGATCATGCTGTTGAGGTCCATCGAGCTCTTGGATGCAAAGTCACCGAAATCCCCTACCTAGCGCACTAGCTGTCGATGTTTTACCATCGATAGCCTACCACAGGGGTCCTCGGGCAGTATGTTCAGGCTTCAGCAGTATGCAGGAACTCGATGGTTAACGCAAGAGTCAGTCAATTTATCCTGGTTCGGACCCTCGATCATTGATCGAGTAATAGCCCTACATCTGGTTGGTGTTAGCCTTTGTGTTGGATTGATTGTAAAGTGTTGTGTTGTACAATTGTTCTCTGAACCCTCCATCCAAGGAGCCCTGCCCTCCTTTATATAGTCATGAGGCTAGAGTCCTAGTCGGTTTACAATGAGAGTTCCTAGTAGGATTACAGAATAATACTACTACTAAGATTATAGGGGAAGAATCCTAGTTAGGCTAGTTCTTCTCCCTTCCTTGCGGGGTATCCCATGGGTCCCGCACCGACAGGGTTAACTCTACAATGATATTTTCATCACAATATTAGCAAACTGCATAAACATGCACATGACACTTCACAACATTTATACATACAAATGTAAATGTCAGTCTATGCCCTTGCGCGCTCTAACTACTCTATTTAGTTATTATAGCATATCCTCCGAGCAGATCATCGGGCTTCACCATCACCGTCCATTTCGCCGAATAGGTCGATGTCACCGGCCAGCTTCTTTGCCAGCGTCTTCCACCTCATCTTCTAGCTACTGGTGCTCCATCTCGCCCATCCCTCTGGTGAATCTGGCCCCTATTGCCTGAAGGTCAATGGCTGGGTAGTGGGATCGGACCACCGCAAGGGCATGAGTGACAATGATAACAATGGCGTCGCGGTTGAAGCTCTTGAAGTTCTCCCACGCTGCCTTGCACCGCTCGATGATAGTGTCCGAACACGGCGGCCTACCATCGGGCTGAGGAGCCATCTCCAGGTCGATGTAGTCGAGCACCAGTTTGACTCCGGTGACTACGACATCGAACTTGTTCCTCTAGAACCTGGCCTCCTACTCTAGCACATCGAACTATGCCTTGACCCTCTGAAAATAGTCTATAGGCATTACAAGGTTCCATCAAGCAAAGACATAACTCCACCAGTTACTTCGACCATGCAGTACTCACCTTTCTGCTCCTCAGCTAGTTTGTCCACTCACCCTGACTCCTTTGCCTTCTCCTCTCAGAGTTGCTCGATGGTTTCGCATAGCTGGCCGAGCTCTTCATCTAGCTCTACAAGCACAATAGTCGTCAACAACAATAATACTTCAGCAATGCAAAAGGAAAATCGTTGATACGCCATACATTTTATCTGCTCGGAGACATTCCGGAGCTGCTCGGACCTCTGCTCCAGCTACTCAAACACACTCATTAGCCGCTTAGGGATGGTGGCTAGCTGCTCAAACTTGCCCTATAGCTGCTCAGACGCCATCGCTAGCTGCTTAGAAAGGATGCCCTTCTGGTTATCCTAGGTCCCGCGCATTGGACTCAACAAGGACTCAGCTCACAGCTGGGCCCTCTAGATGTTCTTCTCCATAAGCTTCATCACCTCTTTGAGCTTTTCATTCTCCTCGGTGAGGGGCTCCATCCTCTTGATCAGCTGGCGGCGTTGCTCGACAGTCTGAGCTATGCCCTACAAAAACAACAAGATTATGAAGAACTCCATTCTCCAACAACACAGATAGCCATTACAAATGCAATACTGACCTTAATCTATTTCACAGCCATTGCTAGGGTGGATTCAAGTCTCCTAAGCTCCCTAGTGGTGTCCTCCTCCTCAACGACAACCACTTTGTCGCCCTGCTTGTGGAGGATTTGGACAGCTTGAGGTTCGTGATTCCTCACACTCGATCTCTTCTACTTTGTCCTCCTCCTCCATAGTGGGGGCACCACTAGGGGGCTCGGTGGCCAAATAGCATGTCCGACCATGCCATGCGATGCCTTGAGAGGCGCCGTTTGTTCCTCAGGTGCCACTGGCCTCACCGCCCCAGACATAGGCGCTGACACTAGCACCTACTGCATTCTCCGCTAAAGACCCGGCGTTTTTTGCGGTTGCCCCTAGGCATCGTCGCTGACCTATCCACCGTCGCTGCCAACTGCTCACCATCGCCAATTCTACCAATGGCAGCAGTTGACTCCTCTGTAGGCCACTGAGCACCCAGGGACTCTAGGATGGGGTCTACCGGCATGTCCTCTGCCCTAGGGCTAGCCTTCGATACTCGATAGTCTGGAATGGGTTGATGAGGACATGACACCCATGCATATGACCATGTTTGGCACATGGGATAGAGGGGAAGGAGGCCAGCAAGGGTGTCCAAGTCAAGAAGGAGGCCCGAGGCTAATTCGGTTCGAGTCCCCGAGGTGGAGGCCCAAAACAACTCAAGTTCGAGTCTGCCTCGAAATCCAGGACCAGTCTGCCTTAAACTGGTCACCCAGGACGCATCCGGACCCCGTTTTCGATGATCCATATATGGATGGAAAGATAATTTGATAAGGAATCCAATCCAAGTGGTTTCACATAAAAAAACTCTTTGGAATCAACAGTAATCATTGAAACAAGTCAGTGTCCAGAATCTGCCAGGGTGCTGCGACACCTTCTTTTGGTCCGTTGGGCCATGTATCGTGTTTGGGCCCATTAGGGGGCGTGTCCAGGGTAGGCGACGACCCTAAGACCTTTATAATCATATGCCGCCACCATCATTAGGTTTTGGGTTTTGCTTAGATTATTCTGTCAAGAACAGTTTCGCCGTTCATCGGTTTGTGAGACCCCAACTTCGTGAGTTTAATCATTCATCTGCAATTTGGTTGCGTTCTTTCTTGTTCTTGCTTGTGTTCTTCGTTGCGCAGGCAGGGATTAGCCTTCTTGGTGAGGTCAACCTGGTCCATGACTTGGTTGATAACCAGAGGAGCTGTGGTGCTAAGATTGCAGGGTTTGGGTCTTTGTGATCTAAAGCTGGATCGGTGTGTCGCTCTTCGAACAAATCGTTGTTTATCTTGAACCTGATGGAAGATCAAGACCCCCGTCTACATCAGTAGTCATGTGGTGCTAGGGTCAGAAACAACAGTCAACAGAAGAAAGTCCCCAATGCGGTGAGGAACCAGGACATAGTGCTGATGCAGTCCTCGAGCCACAAGAGGAAAATTAAATCATGCAGAAAATACCAGAGTAATGGCTATATAGTAGTAATTACTGAGCCGTAATGGTTGGCGAAGAAGTCGGCGAATATTCAGTGTGTAGTAACAAATTGCAGCGAGAGGTGGGCAATATGGGCCGCAGTTGCGCGAAAGCCCAGGTAACGGCCCACCATGTTGTTGCGGAGAATTTGGAGAGGCGCAAATCATGGGAGTGGTTTCCCAAAACCCTCGAATGCAAAAGGGTGGGGGAGTGCATTATAACTCCACCACCGCACCTCGTGCTCCCACCTTTGCCACTTTGCCATTTCATCTTCCTCCTCAGCCCTCGCATTTCTAGATTCACATCCACGCACGCTTCCGCCGCTAGTCTCTATCCAGATCCAAGAGATGGCGCCTAAGAGGGGAGCCACGAACCCAAAGAACGCGAGCCCAAAGAAGGCAAGCGTCGGATTCTAGTTTCATCTCTTTGCTTCTGTTCTCCTTTTCTCTTGTTCTCATTGGCGAGTTTCTTTATCAACTTTTAGGCCTTCGTCTTCTCTCATCCCTCTATTGACTTCTTGCTAGCCCTCTGGTGTGCCATCGAGTACTGAGCCTCAGGACTTGCAGCGCACTGTTGGTGAAGTGGTTGTGGGGGTGATAAGGCTTTCTGGTGATGATGATGCTGCTGACTTGGTTGCCCTGGAGGTGACCGTGGCCATTACGATGGATTCATCTAGGGAGGGTAGCCGGGACTTCCCATGATGTGTCCTTGATCTTGCCTTCTCCAGCATCGGCCGTCTTCTCCCTCCGCTCCTCTTTCTATTAGAGATGTGGTTCATCAATTTGATGCCACTCATTGGTTGTCAGAGTTGACCGCTTCTTGGGGAGACTTCATGACCTTTGCAACTTCTTTTGGAGAAAAACTCCAAGTAAGTTTTATGAAGTTCTATCTTTGGATGTTCATCTTTCTCCTATTCTTATGCCTTTTCTCTCTCTTTCTTTTTCTTTAGTCCTTCTCTCAGGACCATACCGGCTTCTTTTTCTGATCAGAAACTGAGAAGAAGTTGTCTTCTGAAGTTGAGCTCCCTGAAGACAGAGCTAGATCTCTGCCATGCCGAGATGGAGGCTGAGCGTCAAATGCATCAGAAGGAGGAACAAGGTCTTTGTGCTCGAGTTGTTGAGGCCGAGAAGTAGAGGGATGCTTTTATCCATGAGGCTTTAAAGAATTTGGAAGCCATGAAGAACTTGGAGGCCGTGAAGAAAGAGTGCAATGGTATTGCAGGTTCTTTTTGTTTCCTTCTGTATTCAAACTTTCCTTTCTTCTGACTCATTATTTGGTGTCTTGTTCAGCTCTCCGAGTTGAAAAGCAGAAGCTCTCGGAGGGCATTGATGAAATGAAGACTCTTGTTCGTTCTAGTCACAACAAGGCTAAGGAGGGTAATTACTCACGCTGAGGAAGAACTTGTGCTTGCTAAGTTGATTAGGCGTGGAGCTGATAGAGATCTTGTGCAGGCCCAAAAAACTATTGTAGACTTGTCTGGCAAGTTGGCGACGGCTACTAAAAATTGGAAAGCTTTGTGGAAATCCTTTCGTTCAGTAGCCGATGTTCTCCGAACTCCTAGCGGATGATGGGCAATCTTGGGCTCAGTTAATTCCTTAAATTTCGACTCGTTTCCAAGAGTTCAGTGAAGAGATGCGCCCAACTAGTGTTCCAAAAATGTCCTGGCCCGGGTCCGGGTTCTTGCTCCAGAGGCGCCTTTGTCCAAGATAGCAGAGGAAGCCGATAGTCAAGAATACATTGATGCCATTGAGAAGTTGGAGCCTGAGGTCAAAGACTTAGCCAGTAGAATTGTAGATAATCTTAATATTGTTATCTCTTCTCCTGATGATGACATTTGATGTAATTGACCTTTATGCTCGCATCTTGTAATATGGCATTATACTTCTTTTTGAATGAAGATTTTTTGTTGATGTCTTCTCTGCCTAGATGCCTTGTTTATTCTTTGGATGAGTTGTCCAAGTGATCAGGGTTACTTGACTTGCCGAGTACTTTGTCTTGCTTTCGTCTTTGCCATGTAAACAATTCTGCGCGTTATCTTGACAAACTTTCTTGATTTGTCAAGTACTTTTCTGTCCTTCTTCTGTGCCATGTAAACAACTCGTTATATGTAGGTCTTTGTGTTGACAACCTTTCTTGATCTATCGAGTGCTTGTCTGGCTTTCATCTGCGCCATGTAAACAACTCGATATAGAACATTGTCTTGACAAACTCTGGGCTCTTGTTAGTACTGAAAAGACTTAGGACCGAAGATCTCAAACGTCTTAGCTTCTCCTTTTCAGCTTTTTCGCTTAACTCAAACTATGTTCAACATCTGTCTCTTTCCTTAGTTGCAGAAACTTCTTAGGGTCTTGTCTTAAAATTGCTCTAATTTGTGCTTCAAGCTTAGTTTCGGTCGCTTTGCTTTTTGTTTTGGGTGTTAGCTTGTTAGCTACCCTTATTAGCGGGCTCAAGCGTCTTTCAGCTATTTTGCTCTCGGCTAGGATGCTCAGGTGTATTTTTAGCCATTTTGCTTTTTGGTTTGGGTATTAGCTTGTTAGCTACCCTCATCGGTGGGCTCAAGCATCTTTTCAGCTATTTTGCTCTTGGCCGAGATGCTCAGGCGTCTTTTCAGCCATTTTGCTTTTTAGTTCGGGTGTTAGCTTATTAGCTACCCTCATCGGCGGGCTCAAGCATCTTTTTAGCTATTTTGCTCTTGGCCGGGATGCTCAGGCATATTTTTAGCCATTTTGCTTTCGGTTCGGGTGTTAGCTTATTAGCTACCCTCATCGGTAGGCTCAAGCATATTTTCAGCTATTTTGCTCTCGGCCGGGATGCTCAAGCGTATTTTTAGCCATTTTGCTTTTGGTTCGGGTGTTAGCTTGTTAGCTACCCTTATCGGTGGGCTCAAGCATCTTTTTAGCTATTTTGCTCTCGGCCGGGATGCTTAGGCATCTTTTCAGCATTTTGCTTTTGGTTCGGGTGTTAGCTTGTTAGCTACCCTCATCGGTAGGCTCAAGCATCTTTTTAGCTATTTTGCTCTCGGCTGGGATGCTCAGGTGTCTTTTCATCCATTTTGCTTTTAAGAAACAACTCAGGGAAAGCCATAATGAGACATATGTTTGTTGAGAAAGAATCATCTTTGTTGATCATGAATATTGATAGGTCACCATGGTACATATGTTTTTGGTGAGCGCTATCTTTACTGATCATGAACATTGATCTCTTATGTCTTGTATACATATTTTCCCTTGAGTTGTTTTCATGTGTAGATTCTTCAGTAGCTGACTGATGTGCCATGTATTGTTGACTTCTTTTCCAGTCTTCAGTTATGAGCTTGTATATGCCCGGTCCTGATGACTTTTGTGACGATAAAAGGACCTTCCCATAGACTTGAGTAGTTTGTGGCATCCATCAGTTTTTTGTATTCTTCTTAGTACCAGGTCTCCGACTTGTAATGATCGAGACTGGGTATTTTTGTTGTAGTGGTGCCTTAGTCCTTGGAGGTATCTTGATGATTGTAGGGCAGCGTTTACTCTGACTTCTTCTGTACTATTGAGTTCTAATCTTCGGGTGTGTTCTGCTTCTCCTTCGTCGTATTGCTCTATCCTTGGTGATGTCCAGATAAAGTCTGCAGGTAGTACGGCTTCTGATCCATACACCTAGGAAGAGAGGTGAGTATCCGGTGGCTCTGCTTATTTAAGTCAGTAGCCCCCATACAACCTTGGGTAATTCTTCAATCCATTTTGATCCATAGTCTACTAGTTCTTCATATAGTCTTGGTTATAATCCTAGCTAGTATGAGTCCAGTTTGCCCTTTCGACCTATCCGTTGGCCTCTGGATGTGCGACTGATGCGTAATCTATTTTGAAACCACTAGTCCAGTGCCCAACTTTGGAATTCTATGGCCATGAAGGGAGAACCCAAATCCATGATGATTCGATTGGGCATGCCAAAGCGGTGCATAATGTCTTGGATGAACTCGACTGCTTTGGCTACGCTGTATTTTGCTAGTGGTTTGAATTCAATCCATTTGGTGAACTTGTCAATTGCCACAAAGATGTACTCGAAAGCCACCTTTTGCTTTCTTGAGAGGTCCTACTTGATCTAGCCCCCGGTAGGAGAAGGACCAAGCAGGTGGTATGCAGATGAGGTTGTGGGTTGGCACATGAGCCTGTCTTGTGAACATCTGACAACTTTTGCATCTTCTGACGAGTTCTTCTAGTGTCTTTCAAAGCGGTTGGCCAATAGAAACCAGTGCGGAATGCTTTGCCGACTAGTGTTCTTGAAGCAGCATGATTTCCACAGCAACCTGAGTGTATTTCGTCTAGGATTTGTTTGCCTTCTTCAAATGAGACTCATTTTAGGAGTACTCCTGATGATGCGGCTCTTCTGTAGAGCTTGTCTCCTACTAGGACGTAATTCTTCCTTCTGTGAACAACTCATGTGGCTTCCTGTTTTTCCTGCTGGCAATTTATTCTCTTTGATGTAATCAATAAAAACCTAGGTCCATGAAGTGGTGATTACCAAGATCTGGGTGCCTTTGGCTGAGATTTGAGGGGTTATCTCACCGGGTTGTTTGATAGAAGGGGGCTGATAACTCCTCTATGAATACACCAGGTGGGACCTTCACCCTATCTGATCTAGCTTGGCAAGGACGTCTGCCGCAATATTAGAATCACGTAGGACGTGTAGAATTTCTAATCCTTGAAAATGTTTTTCGAGCTTTCGTATTTTAGTACAGTAAGCGCCCATGTTTTCTTTGGTGCAGTCCCAATCTTTGTTGACTTGATTGATTACCACTACTAAATCACCGTAAACGAGTAACCGCTTGATTCCGAGGGTAATTGCTACTCATAGTCCGTGGATGAGGGCTTCGTATTCTGCTTCATTGTTTGTAGCTTGCCATAATATTTGAAGGACAGTACTTGAGTTGTTTTCCTGTCTAGAGAAATTAGGAGGACGCCTACACCAGGCTCCGCCTAGCTTGAGTGATCCATCAAAGTACATCTTCCAATGATCAAGGATGGTATTTGACATAGGTTGTTGAATCTCTGTCCATTCGGCAATAGAATCATCAAGGGCTTGAGATTTAATTGCTTTCCGTGGGGTGAAATCGATGTTGAGAGCGCCGAGTTCAACCACCCACTTAGATATGCGCCCTATTGCATCTCTATTGCGTAAGATGTCTCCTAGTGGGAAATATGTCACCACGGTAATCTTGTGGCTTTCAAAATAGTGACGAAGCTTGTGTGAAGTGATCAATAGGGCATAGAGTAGTTTTTGCACATGCGGGTACCGGATTTTTTATTCTGACAGTACTTTGCTGATGTAGTATACTAGGCATTGTACTTTATACACGCACCCTTCTTCTTCTCTTTCTACTACTATCGTTGTGCTGACTACGGTAGAAGTTGCCTGCAATGTATAGCATCATGTCTTCGTCTTTCTTTGGAGGTGTGAGGACTAGGTGAGGAGGTGAGGTATGCCTTAAGTTCCTTGAAAGCTTCATTGGCTTCTTCTGTCCACTCGAACTTGTCTGTCTTCTTTAGTAGTTTAAAGAAAGGTAACCCTTTTTTGCTGAGTCTTGAAATGAAACGATTGAGTGCCGCCATGTAGCCTATTAGTTTTTGTACATCTTTGATGCTTCGAGGAGGGCCCATCTCTGTTATGGCTCGAATCTTGCTTGTGCACTTGCTTCGATTCCGTGATGACTGACCAAGAATCTGAGTAGTTGCCCTAAAGGGACTCCGAATACACACTTGCTTGGATTCAGTTTCCACCTCCATCTTTTCAGGTTTTTGAAAGTTTGCTTTAAGTCTTCGATTAGTGTATCCTGGGTTCTTTGTCTTTACCACTACGTCATATACGTATGCTTCTATGTTTTCGCTGATCTGAATCACCAAGGCATGTTTGGATAGCTCTTTGGTAAGTTGCACTAGCATTTTTAGTCCAAATGACTATGGTTTTGTAGCAGTAGGCACCGAATGGAGTGATGAAAGATGTCTTGCTCTGGTCTTGTTCCTTTAATGCAATCTAGTGATATCCTAAATAGCAATCAAGGAAGGATAATAGGGTAGATCCTACTGTTGAATCAACTATCTGATCAATGCGTGGTAGCCCAAACGGATCTTTCGGGCAGTGTTTGTTGAGATCTGTGCAGTCGACACACATGCGCCACTCGTCCGTATTCTTTTTCTGTACCAGAACTAGGTTTGCTAGCCAATATGGATGGAGGATTTCTTTGATGAATCCGGCTGACATTAGTTTTGTAATTTCCTTTTTAATTGCTTGCCTTCTTGTCGAGAGAGAATCATCATAGTCGTTGCTTTACATGCTTGGAGCCTTCATTGATATCAATTTTGTGCTCAACCAACTCTCTTGGGACACCTGGCATGTCGGCCGGCTTCCAAGCGAAGATATCTCTGTTGTCCCTGAAGAAAGTTGGTGAGCGCGAGTTCCTATTTTGCCAAGAGGTAGGCGCTAATGGTTGCTGTTTTGGAGTGATCGCTGGTGCCCAGGTCGATTTGCTTGATGTTGGCTTCTTTTGGTGGTGCGAGGATGCTGGGCTTTTTAGCCGGTATCTCTAGTTCTTCTTGGCTTATTTCTACGGCAATAGTGGCTATTTCTTTTCTACCATTATCGGCTTGTGCTTTGGCTGCAATTTGGATTGCCTAAACGTCATAGTCAAAAGCGCGCTTCAAATCACTTCAAAGAGAAAGGACACCATTAGGCCCTAGCATCTTAAGCAGTAGGTACAGGATAATGTGGTATTGCCATGAATTTTGCTAGCGCTGGGCGCCTAAGGATTGCATGGTATGATGAATCGAAGTCCGCAACCTCAAACTTGATGAACTCTGTACGGTAGTTCGAGGGAGTTCCAAAAGTAACTGGTAGAGTAATTTGTTCCGAGTGGCATGGCTGCCTTGCCAGGGTACTATGCCATAAAAAGGTGTACTTGTTGGTGTAATCATCCCAGCGAGTTGTAGTCCTATCTTCCTTAGAGTTTCTTAAAAATGATGTTGAGTCTGGCTCCTCCGTCGATTAGTACTTTCATAACAGTAATACCGGCAATGGTTGGATCTAGAACCAATGGGTAATGGCATGCAGTTTCCTACGTTGGTCCATTGGTCTTCTCTTGAAAATTGTATTGGGTACTCTGAACCAATTGAGATATCTTGGTGTAGCAGGTTCTGCTGCCATGATGGTTTGTAACACTAGCTTTTCTTGATGTTTGCTTCTAGAATCTAGATCTCCAGTGAAGATTACTGCCACTGTCCTCCTAGATTTTTAGAATCCTTTGTTTTCATGGTTGTCTTCTTTTTTTCTGATTGTCTTCTTTATTGTTCCCCTTACTATCTTTTCTTGTGTATCTTTCGTTGAAGGTGTAGCAATTTCCGATGGTGTGTTTTCCATTGGGGTGCAAGGGGCAACGTATGATCTCAATGTTGTCATATCTTTTGGGTTTTGAAAACTTCTTTGATTTGTCAACCATTGCTACTGTGTTGTCTGGACCATGCTTTCTCTCCTGATGTCTGCTGTTTTGAGGAATTTGCATGTCTAGGTTGTCTCTGTTGTTTCTATCCGGGAATCTTTCTCTTGTTTTTCCTCTATAGTAATCATCTTTTCCACTATTCGTCTGAATTCTTCATTGTTTCTTGGGTTTTCTTTGTAGAAGTCTTGAAATTGCCACCAAGCCATGATTCCAGTGCGAGAAAGCTTCGATTACTTCTCAGTTGAGTGATGTCGTGTACTTGAGCTCGTAGTTCGCCAAATCATTGATAGTAATTTCTTAGACTTTCCCCTCCTTTCTGCTTGAGTCCTTTTAACTCTACGTGGGTGATTGGATGTGTAATAATTCCTGCAAAATTTTCACAGAAAGCTCTTTGCAAGTCTTCCCAATTCTGATTGATCCTTGGATTTAATTTGTCAAACCACTGAAGGGGCATGGTTTCTAGGGCCATGGGAAAGAACAAGGTCTTGATGTCATCGTCTCCTCTGGCCAATTCAATCAATTATGAGTAAATCCTAAGCCATTGCTTTGGTTTGGTCTTGCCATCATACTTGGAGTGGTTGGACGGTTTGAACTTGTGAGGTAATCGTATTGAAGCCTAGTCTATTTGCAAAATAGGGGAATCTATCATGTGTTCTAGCTTCTATGTATTCTGACTCAGCGCCCCCTTCATGCCAACTGTTGTCTTGGTGAGAGTAGTTTTGCATAGCTATCCTTGTGGGTGCTTTGCTTCTGGCTTTCCTTGTTTGTTCGACCTGGTCTTTTTTATTATGATTTCTTCCACTTTCTCCATTGTGACTTCTGCTTTGGTCCAAGTCTCTTGAAGGTGGACTTCCTTTGATTTTGATCTTCCTGTTCATGTGATGTTGACCTATCTGGTAGTCTTGAGCGGGCCCTTCCGTCGTGCGTCCTTAGGACTGTTGATCGGAGGAAGTCCCGAAAGCTGTTCTTGTTTTTCATTGGGATGTGAAGTCACCTTGAGTTCTTCTAGTGCTTCTCGGATCTTATCATAGGGTGTATTCGCTGCTCGTCCTTCTTCGACCTCTCGCTCTAATTTTCTTTTGTTGTACTCGGCTAGATCTGACTCATATTTGATCCAAGTGTCCTTTTGCCTGCTTAGCATGGCATTAACGTCCTTGTTTCAATTTGTTCTTTCTTTCTCTCGCTTGCCTTTAACTCTCAGTCTCACCATCGTGCCCCTAGATAAATGGTGATATGTTGGATTTGGATTCATCTGAAGACCTAACTGACGGGTACTTCTAGGGGGATCAATGATGATCGAGGATGGCGAATCATGAATACTTCTCTAGCTGTGAGTTGTTCTATCATCATCGTTGATTTCCTGTACTGCCAGAGCTGTTGATAACTCCAAGTAGAGGTTTCAAGGTCACAGATTGAGTCTCCTCTTGGTAGGGTAGAGTTGCTAGTTGTCGTATCATCGACTAGTTGGGTGTCAGTCATCCTCAGGAACGGTACCTGGCCAGTGAACAATATAGTCTTGAGATGTTATAGTTAAAACGAGACCTTCCTAGGCTCCCTTCAGCGGCATTCTAAGCATCCGGATCGAGGAATCCTTCGGGCCAGTGTCTGATAAGATGTTGCCATGTTGTGGAGTCCGGACAGGAGAGGACCTGACTTCTTTGAAGTACTCTAAGTGTACTCCAAGTAGTATTCTTGATAGGTTGACGTCATGTTCTAGAGCTTTGTCAGAAAAGAACTTGGTTTTCCTAAAGACCTCGGATAAGACTTCATCTCGGAAGTGGAACTTGAGTTTGAATCGGATGCGTGAAGCCAGAGAATCTAAGTTGGATTGGACATTACGAGCTGTGCGAATCTTCCAGCAAGCTAATCTGTCATTGTCACCAAAATGGAAAAGTCCTGATGATGATCTGAATCTTCGAGGAGATGGCCTTGGAGCTTGCCATCAGTCGCCTTGCCTCGTAGATCCATGAACCAAAGATGAAAGTTGACCCCGTCGAGAAGATCATGCTGTTGAGGTCCATCGAGCTCTTGGATGCAAAGTCACCGAAATCCCCTACCTAGCGCACCAGCTGTCGATGTTTTACCATCGATAGCCTACCACAGGGGTCCTCGGGCAGTATGTTCAGGCTTCAGCATATGCGGAACTCGATGGTTAACGCAAGAGTCAGTCAATTTATCCTGGTTCGGACCCTCGATCATTGATCGAGTAATAGCCCTACATCTGGTTGGTGTTAGCCTTTGCGTTGGATTGATTGTAAAGTGTTGTGTTGTACAATTGTTCTCTGAACCCTCCATCCAAGGAGCCCTGCCCTCCTTTATATAGTCAGGAGGCTAGAGTCCTAGTCGGTTTACAATGAGAGTTCCTAGTAGGATTACAGAATAATACTACTACTAAGATTATAGGGGAAGAATCCTAGTTAGGCTAGTTCTTCTCCCTTCCTTGCGGGGTATCCCATGGGTCCCGCACCGATAGGGTTAACTCTACAATGATATTTTCATCCACAATATTAGCAAACTGCATAAACATGCACATGACACTTCACAACATTTATACATACAAATGTAAATGTCAGTCTATGCCCTTGCGCGCTCTAACTACTCTATTCAGTTATTATAGCATATCCTCCGAGCAGATCATCGGGCTTCACCATCGCCGTCCATTTCGCCGAACAGGTCGATGTCACCGGCCAGCTTCTTTGCCACGTCTTCCACCTCATCTTCCAGCTACTGGTGCTCATGTCTCGCCCATCCCTTAGGTGAATCTAGCCCCTATTGCCTGAAGGTCAATGGCTGGGTAGTGGGATCGGACCACCGCAAGGGCATGAGTGACAAGTGATAACAATGGCGTCGCGGTTGAAGCTCTTGAAGTTCTCCCACGCTGCCTTGCACCGCTCGATGATAGTGTCCGAACACGGTGGCCTGCCATCGGGCTGAGGAGCCATCTCCAGGGTCGATGTAGTCGAGCACCAGTTTGACTCTGGTGACTACGACAGTCGAACTTGTTCCTCTAGAACCTGGCCTCCTACTCCTAGCACATCGAACTATGCCTTGACTCTCTGAAAATAGTCTATAGGCATTACAAGGTTCCATCAAGCAAAGACATAACTCCACCAGTTACTTCGACCATGCAGTACTCACCTTTCTGCTCCTCAGGCTAGTTTGTCCACTCACCCTGACTCCTTTGCCTTCTCCTCTCAGAGTTGCTCGACATGGTTTCGCATAGCTGGCCGAGCTCTTCATCTAGCTCTACAAGCACAATAGTCGTCAACAACAATAATACTTCAGCAATGCAAAAGGAAAATCGTTGATACACCATACATTTTATCTGCTCGGAGACATTCCGAGCTGCTCGGACCTCTGCTCCAGCTACTCAAACACACTCATTAGCCTGCTTAGGGATGGTGGCTAGCTGCTCAAACTTGCCCTATAGCTGCTCAGACGCCATCGCTAGCTGCTTAGAAAGGATGCCCTTCTGGTAATCCTAGGTCCCGCGCATTGGACTCAACAAGGACTCGCTCACACTGGGCCCTCTAGATGTTCTTCTCCATAAGCTTCATCACCTCTTTGAGCTTTTCATTCTCCTCGGTGAGGGGCTCCATCCTCTTGATCAGCTGGCGGCGTTGCTCGACAGTCTGAGCTATGCCCTACAAAAACAACAAGATTATGAAGAACTCCATTCTCCAACAACACAGATAGCCATTACAAATGCAATACTGACCTTAATCTATTTCACAGCCATTGCTAGGGTGGATTCAAGTCTCCTAAGCTCCCTAGTGGTGTCCTCCTCCTCAACGACAACCACTTCGTCGCCCTGCTTGTGGAGGATTCAGGACAGCTTGAGGTCGTGATTCCTCACACTCGATCTCTTCTACTTTGTCCTCCTCCTCCATAGTGGGGGCACCACTAGGGGGCTCGGTGGCCAGATAGCATGTCCGACCATGCCATGCGATGCCTTGAGAGGCGCCGTTTGTTCCTCAGGTGCCACTGGCCTCACCGCCCCAGACACAGGCGTGACACTAGCACCTACTGCATTCTCCGCTAAAGACCCTAGTGTTTTTTGCGGTTGCCCTAGGCATCGTCGCTGACCTATCCACCGTCGGCTGCCAACTGCTCACCATCGCCAATTCTACCAATGGCAGCAGGTTGACTCCTCTGTAGGCCACTGAGCACCCAGGGACTCTAGGATGGGGTCTACCGGCATGTCCTCTGCCCTAGGGCTAGCCTTCGATTACTCGATAGTCTGGATGGGTTGATGAGGACATGACACCCATGCATATGACCATGTTTGGCACATGGGATAGAGGGGAAGGAGGCCAGCAAGGGTGTCCAAGTCAAGAAGGAGGCCCGAGGCTAATTCGGTTCGAGTCCCCGAGGTGGAGGCCCAAAACAACTCAAGTTCGAGTCTGCCTCGAAATCTAGGACCAGTCTGCCTTAAACTGGTCACCCAGGACGCATCCGGACCCCGTTTTCGATGATCCATATATGGATGGAAAGATAATTTGATAAGGAATCCAATCCAAGTGGTTTCACATAAAAAACTCTTTGGAATCAATAGTAATCATTGAAACAAGTCAGCTGTCCAGAATCTGCCAGGGTGCTGCGACACCTTCTTTTGGTCCGTTGGGCCATGTATCAGTGTTTGGGCCCATTAGGGGGCGTGTCCAGGGTAGGCGACGACCCTAAGACCTTTATAATCATATGCCAGCCACCATCATTAGGTTTTGGGTTTTGCTTAGATTATTCTGTCAAGAACAGTTTCGCCGTTCATCGGTTTGTGAGACCCCAACTTCGTGAGTTTAATCATTCATCTGCAATTTGGTTGCGTTCTTTCTTGTTCTTGCTTGTGTTCTTCGTTGTGCAGGCAGGGATTAGCCTTCTTGGTGAGGTCAACCTGGTCCATGACTTGGTTGATAACCAGAGGAGCTGTGGTGCTAAGATTGCAGGGTTTGGGTCTTTATGATCTAAAGCCGGATCGGTGTGTCGCTCTCCGAACAAATCATTGTTTATCTTGAACCTAATGGAAGATCAGGACCCCCGTCTACATCAGTAGTCACCTGGTGCCTAGGGTCAGAAACAACAATCAACAGAAGAAAGTCCCCAATGCGGTGAGGAACCAGGACATAGTGCTGACGCAGTCCTCGAGCCACAAGAGGAAAATTAAATCATGCAGAAAATACCAAGTAATGGCTATATAGTAGTAATTACTGAGCCATAATGGTTGGTGAAGAAGTCGGCGAATATTCAGTGTGTAGTAACAAATTGCAGCGAGAGGTGGGCAATATGGGCCGCAGTTGCGCGAAAGCCTAGGTAACGGCCCACCATGTTGTTGCGGAGAATTTGGAGAGGCGCAAATCATGGGAGTGGTTTCCCAAAAACCCTCGAATACAAAAGCGTGGGGGAGTGCATTATAACTCCACCACCGCACCTCGCGCTTCCACCTTTGCCACTTTGCCATTTCATCTTCCTCCTCAGCCCTCGCATTTCTAGATTCACATCCACGCGTGCTTCCGCCGCCAGTCTCTATCTAGATCCAAGAGATGGCGCCTAAGAGGGGAGCCACGAACCCAAAGAATGTGAGCCCAAAGAAGGCAAGCGTCAGAGCCAGCTATGATGAAGAGTGGGTGCCATCACGCATGGGGGAGGCACAGCTCAATAGACTGGTGGAGGTGAGCATTCTTCCTAACCGTGTCATCGTCGGATGGCGATCAGCCAGCGGTGAGCCCTTCCCAATGCCTCATACTGATGAAGTAGTGGTGTTTGAGGATTATTTCTAGCGAGGGTTGGGATTTACTATTCATCCTTTTTTGAGGGATCTATTGGAGTTCTAGGCACTTAGTCTGTGCAATCTCCACCCAAACACCATCTTGCACATCTTGATCTTTATCCACTTCTGTGAAGCGTATCTAGGGATTCTTCCGCACTTCAACCTCTTCAAACACCTGTTCTGGTTGAAGATGAAAGGCGACGGTGGTTCCAAGGTGGTCGGCAGCGTATATCTACAACTCCAGGATGGGATGGCGAGCGAGTACATCGCTGTACCGCTGAATACTTCACTAAAGGGGTGGAACACTAGGTGGTTCTACATGAAGCAGAGTGACATTACAATCCGCTGTGATGTTGACCACATCCCGAAGAGCCAAAAGAGCTGGTTGGAGAAACTAAACAATGCTAACATGGAGCAAGTGAGGGAGCTCCTTGGCTTAATAAAGGGCGTGAAGACCAATGGTGGACTGGTGGCGGCGAGCTTCATAGTGCACCACATCCAGCCCTGCAAGGAGAGGACCCACGTAGCCTTTGATTTCAAGGGGGAGACCGATGGTACCTAGGAGAGGACGGAGATGCTATCGAGGGACGTTGTGCAAGAGTGGGCCATAGAGCTATTCGCTCCACTTGCCTCATTCAACTTGCCAGGGCAGACGAGACCCTTTCACAGCAAGAATATGCCTCCTCAGGTAAATATCTCAATCATGTGTTCTTGATGCTTTTTATCCTTTGTCGTTGTTGTGCAATGGACTGATTCACTTATGCAAAGATCCATTCACAGGAAAGAGCGGTGTACTTCTCGGGCATGCCAAGGGGTGATTGGCCACAGGCAATAGATGCTAGGCCACCAACGCAGCATGAGGAAGGAGCTGTCTACATCTCATCGGAGAGTCCATCCCCGGTGTCAGAGAAAGTCTGAGGAAGAGGGCAGCGGTAGCTGAGCTGGCCCAGAAGAAGAGAAAGATGGTGGGTGCCACTCCCCTCAAGACAGGTGACATCTCGCTTGGCAGTGATGAGACCACTCAGACATGGAGTACCACGATGTCCGAGTGGTCAGATGATGATGAAGTTCCAGTGGCTCCTCCACCGAGCACGAAGACACCACCACGCACCATGTGCATGGAGGAACAATCAAAGGGAGGGGAGGGAGTCCCCCAATAGTAGGTGATAGGAGTCCCCGAGTAGCAAGCGAAGGGAGTCCTCGAGCAGCAGGCAAGGGGAGTTCTAGAGTGGTGGGCGGAGGGAGTCCCCAAGCAGCAGGCAAGGGGAGTCCCGAAGCGGCAGGTGGAAGGGAAGGCAGATGGTGAAGACCGCGAGGCCTCCACCATAAGACACAAGAATCGACCCCAAGGCCATGGCTAGGGCCTCAAGTAGGCAGCGCTGGTTCAGAAAAATCTACCAGAAAGCCAATACGTAAGTATCCTTGTCTTGGAGTTATTTGGTTGTCATATCCTTATCCTTTTGTGGTGACTAACGAGTTGATCTGATGTAGAGCGAGGCGTATGGAGGATCTGACCCCACCCGTAATGGAGACGGGGATCTCGATCTTCCGTCAGGTGATGGTAACTATCGTTGTGGTGGATAATGACACACCGATCCGGCTTCAGATCGAAAGATCGAACCCTACAATCTTAGCACCACAGCTCCTCTGGTTATCAACCGAGTCACGGACCAGGTTGACCTCGCCAAGAAGGCTAATCCCTGCCTATGCAATGAAGAACACAAGCAAGAATAAGAAAGATCACAACCAAATTGCAGATGTAAGATTAATCTCATGAGTTGGGGTCTCACAAACTGATAAACGGCGAAACTGTTCTTGACAGAATAATCTAAGCAAAACCCAAAACCTAATGACGGCGGCGGCATATGATTATAAAGGTCTTAGGGTCATCGCCTACCTTGGACGCGCCCCCTAATAGGCCCAACACGATACACGGCCCAACAGACCAAAAGAAGGTGTCACAACACCCTGGCAGATTCTGGATGCTGAATTGTTTTGATGATTCCCATTGATTCTAAAGAGTTTTTGACGTGAAACCACTTGGATTGGCTTCCTTATCAAATTATCTTTCCATCCATATATGGATCATCGAAAACAGAGTCTGGATGCGTCCTGGGTGACCAGTTTAAGGCAGACTGGTCCTGGATTCCGAGGCAGACTCGAACTTGAGTTGTTTTGGGCCTCCACCTCGGGGACTCGAACCGAATTAGCCTCGGGCCTCCTTCTTGACTTGGACACCCTTGCTGGCCTCCTTCCCCTCTATCCCATGCACCAAACATGGTCATATGCATGGGTGTCATGTCCTCATCATCCTCCCCATCTTGATGAAAAGCCGTCCTCGAGCGTCGATTGTGCTTGAAACTGATCCTGCACAACATAAAGGAGAACAGGGGTTGCGAGGACAAAGAAAACTAGAATAATTGTGAGAAGGAACATGACCATGTTTCCAAATTTCTAGCATGTCATCTCGCATAAAAATTTTAGCAAGCATGTAGACTCTATGATCCGAATGCACACGATGTATGTCAATACTATCCTGCAAAAGATTAGAACTAACCAAAGACAATGCAGGAATAGATGGTCGAGCAGACATAGGTAGCAACCAACTAATGCTCCCCTTCTTGGAAGTGAACTTGTTTCTTTAAGGAACATGAGAAAATGTTTGTATTATTATGGCTGCCCTCTAAACGATCATAATCTTGTACAACAAAAGGAGAATTCATATTATTACGAATGTATACTCGATGTATCATATATTGTCCCTTGTTGTTATATCTGCCAATAACATGATATGTGTGTTTAGAAAACCAAGGCAAATCAGCATATTTAAAAAGGCTCTCTTCCAAACAATCTAGGTTACATAAAACATTAAATTCAATGTAACCCAAAGTATGTAAAGAAGACAACAGTTTGAACTCATCAATTTTAGTAGCAATATGAATAACATGTTTATTTTCAGCACAAGTCACTGGTTCCAAAACATGTAAAACTGAAGCATCTTCATCCAATTCATCTTTGTCACAAGGAACATCAAGCAAATTATCATGGGACAAAGATAAATCAAGAGAGGGTTCCACTAACAATTGCTTTATGACAGCATGGTTTGTGGAAAATTTTAGTACATTAAGACAATTTTCACCTTCCTGTGAGTGTAGGACCATGGGCATTACCTATGTTCTCAGCAGAAGTAATAGGTACATGGTGAAGTGATGGTTCTGAATTTGCATATGAGGTTGTGAGCTCCTCATTTTCTTCCACGTCATCCTCTCGCTTATGTACATTATTCTGCAGAAGGTTAGTCATAGCAAGAGGAATGACAATAGACTCTTCCTCTAAATGGTGCACCTCAGCATACGAAGTCAAAATAGGAGGTGGATTAACAAAGGTTTCTCGCATAAGAAGTTTTATATCATTCCAAGTTTGAGGTTTATCAGAAGGATCTAAAGACTTCCCACCAAGATAAAAGCAGAATGCCATAAAACACTAGCTGCATTTTTTACCTTCCTCCTTGGACACATAAAGCGAGTAGCAAATATGTTATCGATGGCAATTTCCCACTCCATGTACTCATCAACACCTATACCATCATAAGTCGGTGGATACGAATAACCTGTCCATTGTAAATACAAAAACAAGGAACAAACTGGTGAAAGTTATCCCTACCAAATAACTACGTGGTTGCAGTGGTGTCACTTTTCACAGCAAGTGGAAACAGTCTTACCAAGCTCTTACAAAGTTCTTACCAACGCAAGCAGTGGCGGTACAACCGGCGGCTGGTTTGTGATACCTGTGAGGCAGTGGTACCGAGATTGCAAAGCCCTTTTTCTATACTAATCTGAAGAATTTGTGGAGCTTGGAAGGCAAACAAAGAGTAATATGTATATCTGGCACACAAGTCAGTAATAGACAAGCAATATTGAATAAATGTCCAGAGCACTTGTCCTAGTTGCTGGCCTATACGTGTTCCTATCACCAGTTGTGATAAACAAGAGAGGAAACAAGGATGAAAGGAAACAAGTATCAAAGGTAGCAACGGATGTGAACAAGGCAAAAGGTATCACAAACAATAGAGCTATTGAGTGTTCCTTATGTGCTCCTTTTCGATATCTTCTATTCTCTTTTACTATTTTTTTTCTTTTATTTTTTTGTCTAATCTTTTTCTTTCTTGCTTTTGCTCTTTTGGTATTTTTTCTTCAGCAAGGAGCACACAAGAATAAACCACAAAAAATTTGAGCTCAATTGAATAAAAGATGTGGCCTATAGAAAATTAGGACTGTGCTCTAAAAAGCATACCAAAACTTGTGGGCCCAAAAACTCAATTTTCCTAATCGAATTTCGCAAATCTAATTTTTGCGAACCCAATGATGCTGGGATGAAATAGATCTAAATTTTTTGGCATTCTCCGTAGATATAAAATTTTTCCCGTTTCGAGTTCGGATGCAAAAGTTATGACTGTTTTAAGGAAGCTACTCGAATCAGAGATTTAGTGGACACAAGATGCAAACCGATGATGATATGGAATAGCGGCGGGATGAAGGGATCAACACAAACTAGAAAAGAACACAATCTAAACCTAGTAACAAGACTTTGACCTAGGACACAAACTCAACAAAGCGGACTCTGAAACTGAAATATGCAAAGGCTATGGCGCGGAAGGTTCTAGGACAGGAAAAATGAGTATGGCACTGGACTATGGGACGAATGCGAAACACTCAAACTGAGGGAATAAATGTGAACCTGACGGTATACCTTAGCTCTAATTACCACTTAATGGAGACGGGGATCCCGATCTTCCGTTAGGTGATGGTAACTATCGTTGTGGCAGAGAATGACACATCGATTCCGGCTTCAGATCGAAAGATCGAACCCTGCAATCTTAGCACCATAGCTCCTCTAGTTATCAACCGAGTCACAGACCAGGTTGACCTCGCCAAGAAGGCTAATCCCTGCCTACACAACGAAGAACACAAGCAAGAACAAGAAAAATCACAACCAAATTGCAGATGTAAGATTAATCTCACGAGTTGGGGTCTCACAAACTGATGAACGACGAAACTGTTCTTGATAGAATAATCTAAGCAAAACCTAAAACATAATGATGGTGGTGGCATATGATTATAAAGGTCTTAGGGTCGTCGCCTACCCTAGACGCGCCCCCTAATGGGCCCAAACACGATACACGGCCCAACGGACCAAAAGAAGGTAGTCGCAGCACCCTGGCAGATTCTGGACTGCTAACTTGTTTCGACGATTCCCAGTTGATTCCGAAGAGTTTTTGACGTGAAACCACTTGGATTGGCTTCCCTATCAAATTATCTTTCATCCATATATGGATCATCGAAAATGGAGTCCGGATGCGTCCTAGGTGACCAGTTTAAGGCAGACTGGTCCTAGATTCCGAGGCAGACTTGAACTTGAGTTGTTTTGGGCCTCCACCTCGGGGACTCAAACCAAATTAGCCTCGGGCCTCTTTCTTGACTTGGACACCCTTGCTGGCCTCCTTCCCCTCTATCCCATGCGCCAAACATGGTCATATGCATGGGTGTCATGTCCTCATCAACTACAGTCACCTACTGTTAGGCTCGAGGACTAAGTGGGCACACTTCACCTAGCAGTGAATGTGCTTTTCTTAGTTTAGGGCTACGCCCAGGGGACTGGCTACCTACTCGGCTGGTCTTCTACTTTTCTTCTACTTTGGACCCTGGCACCACGTGACTATGTCACCTACTGTTAGGCTCGGGGACTAAGTGGGCACACTTCACCTTGCGGTGAGTGTGTTTGCTTTAATCTGGAAGACTCTACGCCTCTCGAAGCTAAGAATACTATCTCCCTTTCTCGTGGTTGGACTCTAAGTGGGCACACTTGGTCTACTATGAGGAAATTTTTCGATTTTGAACTTGAGCTCCTTACACCTTTATGGCAAGCCATACTTGGGTTACGCTGCTCGGTGATGGTTGACGCTGCTCGACGACAGTTGATGCTGCTCGGTGATGGTTCATGCTGCTCGGCAATGGTTCACGCTGCTCGGTGATAGCTCATAACTACTCGACAACTCATCACGGTGGTCGAACAATGAGTTTGACTGCTCGGCTTTATTCGCACCTGCTCAGGACAAGCTCAAGACTGGCATTGCACAATAGATACAAGGCGCTCGAGGACTAGCTGTGGGGGGTACTGACCCCGAATACCCATGGCAGACCACATGGGCTGCGCTGCTAGGGGCGGCCCCACCCACAAGATGAAGTCTTATGGGGCATGACTCTGCTCGGTGCCTCCAGCAAGACACTGGGAAGATATCCTAAAGATATTACAAGATCTGCTAGGATACGTATGATTCCATGATTCCTGTAATCTGTTATTACTTTCTAGTTATCTCCTAGATCTAACCAACTTGTAACCCTACCTCCCAGACTATATAAGGCGGGCAGGGACCCCCTCCAAACTCACATAATATCATACGATAGCCAATACAGTCGAACAGACCACAGGAAGTAGGGTATTACGTCATACTGATGGCCTAAACCTATCTAACTCATGTGTCTCTGTTGCCTTCTTGTTCTTGATAATACACCTCTCTGCTGACCAATCTACCTTCGTGGGATACCCCTTGGAAGACTGCCGATGATATTCGGTCGACAAAATGGTAGTGGCAGAACAAAAAGGATTATCAGTGTTGGTTAGAAGAGCAAGAATACCAGCGTCAACACGAAAAAGAGAGGTATGAAAGAAAGCAAGTTGAATCATATTGGAATTGTCCTTTCTTCAGACATCGCTGGAACTAAAGGTTTGAAATTGCCTACCTAGAAATAACTGTCTAGAGTGCAGCGAGCAATATTGGGAGTTTAGGCAATCTCAAGCCAACCGCTGGTCTATCCATGCTCGAGATGAGTATCATCATAATATTGATCGACACTTAAAAAATAGAAGTGCTCATGATTGGCTTGAAAAACGAGTTGCTCAAAATTGGGCTGATTATGAAGAAGAAAGTAATAAGGAAGAATATGTTTGGAAGGAAGGCCAATGGTGTCTAGGAGGTCTAACAAGAAGCTAGAAAAGAAGAGTGCAATGCCTAAGGAATAAAGAGCTAGAATAGGCTCAGGCATCTGGTAGACCTCAAGTGTGGCGTGCTAAACAAACAGCCGATAGAGGGCAACCATCGGCTAATATTCAAATGGCTTTTCTATTGCCATCAGAATTTAGAGCTCCAGCAGATCAAGAAGTTTATTAGATTTCAATGAATCAGGAGTATGAGGAGATAGTTGCCAAGTTGACAGTTATACAACAGGCTATATTTGATAAACCAGTCAAGCATTGGCACTTAAAGGCTTTATATGTAAAAGGTTTTGTTGATGGAAGCTGATGAACAAGATGTTGGTGGACGGGGGTGCTTCTATTAATCTTATGCCTTATACCACTTTTCACCAGCTTGGCAAGGGGCCAGGAGATTTGATTGAAACTGATATAATGCTTAAGGATTTCGGAGGTAATGCATCTAAGACTAGGGGGGCAATGAACGTCGAATTGACAATCAGAAATAAAACTTTGCTCACTACATTCTTCGTCATTGATAGAAAAGGGTCATACAGTTTACTCCTTGGTCATGATTGGATTCATGCAAACTGTTGTATGCCATCAACCATGCATCAGTGTTTGATTCAATGCATGGAGATGATGTCGAGGTGGTTCGTGCTGATGAATCTAGTGAGTATCGCAACAGCCAATCTAGTATATTAGGAGCTAGAAGACTTCGAGTGTTTTTCTAGTAAGCTATGGGAAGGAAGCTTCATTAAAGTCAATGATGAAAGCCAATAGCCGATCCAAGTAGTCGGCTTTGATAATTTGTTTTAATGGATAATCCAATAGATGGTACAGATGGTAAACTAGGACATGGCTTTACGTCGGCCGATGAATTAGAAGAAATAGATATTTTTTTCTAGAGATAGGCCTAGGCTGACTGTATGTAAGTGCCAGGTTGGATCCTGAGTATAAGCAAGAGTTAATGGATTTATTAAAGGAATTTAAAGATTGTTTTGCTTGGGAATACTATGAGATGCCTGCTCTAGACCTGATCAATTGTTGAACATCGGTTGCCAATCAAACCTAGATATCGACCAGTTTAAACAAGCTCCGAGGAGATTCAACCCAAATGTTCTTGATGATATCAAAAAGGAGACTGAGAGGTTGCTAGAAGTGAAATTTATTCGACCGTGCCGATATACAGAATGGATATCGAATGTTGTTCCTATGTATAAGAAAAATTGGAAGTTAAGAGTTTGCATTGATTTCAGAGATCTAAACAAAGCTACACCTATGGATGGTTATCCGATGTCGATAGCTGATATGTTGGTGGATGTAGTAGTCGGGCACGAGGTTATTAGTTTCATGGATGGCAATGCAGGATATAACCAAATTTTTATGGCTGAGGAAGACAACAAAAACAGCTTTTAGATGCCCTGGCTGCAATCGGTTTATTTGAATGGATCATGATGACCTTTGGTTTGAAGAATGTCGGCTGCAACTTATCATAAGTTGATCGGTAGGATTGTTGAAATCTACATTGACTGATGTGATGATAAAATCCAAGGGGTACAAGGAACATCTAGCTGATTTATGGGAGACTTTGGAGTGTACAAGAAAATATGGTCTAAAGATGAATCCTAATAAGTGTGCCTTTGTGGTATCAGCTGGACAATTTTTGGGCTTCATGGTCCATGAGAGAGGAATCGAAATTGGTCAAAAAAGTATGAAAGCAATTGATGAAGCAGAGCCCCCAACTACTAAAATAGAGTTACAATCTTTGCTTGGTAAGATTAATTTTATCAGGAGGTTTATTTCAAATTTGTCGGAAAGAGTTCTACCGTTTTCTTCCTTGTTGAAGTTGAAAAAATGATCAAGAATTTAAGTGGGGCGACGTACAACAAAAGGCGTTTGAGGAAATAAAAGAATATATGAAATGTCCACCTGTGCTGGTCCCTCCTCAGCAAGGTAAGCCTTTTAAGTTGTACATATCGGCTAATGACCAAACAATTGGATCGGCCTTGATGCAAGAGTTTGAAGGAAAAGAACGAGTTGTTTTTTATCTAAGTAGAAGACTTTTGGATCCAGAAACAAGATATTCTCCCATCAAAAAGTTATGCTTGTGCTTATATTTCTCTTGCACTAAGTTGCGACATTACTTGTTACCGGCTGAGTGTACAGTTATTTCCAAAGCTGATGTGATCAATCACATGCTATCAATGCCAATATTAAATGGTAGAATGGGGAAGTAGATTCTTGAGTTGTCAGAATTTGACTTGAGGTACGAATCAGCTAAACCAGTCAAAGGGCAAGTAATAGCCGATTTTGTCACCTAGCATGATAAGCCAAGTGTTGGCTACATAGAGCCGGTACCTTGGGCATTGTTCTTTGATGGGTCATCATGCAAGCAAGGTGGTGGCATTGGTATTGTTATTATTTCACCTTAGGGGGCAAGTTTTGAGTTTGCTTTTCCAACTGAGCCAATGATTACCAACAACCAAGCAGAATATGAAGCTATTCTTAAGGGGCTTCAACTTCTTAATGAACTAAAGGCCAAGGCAATTAAAGTATTTGGAGATTCACAGTTAATTATCAGTTGATCGGCCTATATGAGTGCAAAGAAGATACTCTGAGGGTATATTATGATGAGTGCCAAAGGTTGCTCAAGGAATTTCATCATGTCTCTCTTACAACATATACCGAGAGCACAGAATCAAGAGGCTAATCATTTAGCTCAGAGTGCATTAGGTTATCGAGTGTTTCAAGAGATCTTAAGTAGCGAGACCTTGAATAATAATTGGAGAGTTGAAATAGCCGATTACCTTAGGAATTCATCACAGAAGGTTACCAGGAAGCTAAGGACTGAATATTTCTAGCCAACAATACTGGAAGACTATTTTGAATATTATAAGGGGTGCCAGGACTGTCAATGATTTGGTAATGTTCAAAAATCACCCGCATCGACTATGAATCCAATAATCAAATCATGGTTGTTTCGAGGTTGGGGAATTGATCTAATTGGCCAGATTTTTCTGCCTTCAAGTAAAGGACATAAGTTCATATTGGTACCAATGGATTACTTCACTAAGTGGGTTGAGGCAATTCCTCTGAAGATAGTAACCTCAAAGAACATGGTTGATTTTGTCAAGGAGCACATTGTGTATCGTTTTGGAATTCCTCAAACTATCACTACTGATCAAGGGATAATGTTCACATCAGAAGAGTTTGGAGATTTTGCATCCAGTATGGGAATTAAGTTGCTAAATTCTTCTCCTTACTATGCTCAGGCTAATGTCCAGGAAGAGGCATCCAATCAGATTATGATTAAGCTGATCAAGAAAAAGATTGAGGAGCAGCCAAGGAAGTGGCATTCAACGCTTAATGAGGCACTATGGGCATATATGATGGCCTATCATGGATCAATTAAAACATCACCTTATGAACTTGTGTACGGTCATAATGCAGTCCTTTCTTGGGAGATTCAAACTGGATCAAGGCATGTCACATTGCAAAATGATTTGTTAGCCGACATCTATAAGAATTTTATGATAGACGACCTGGAGGACTTGAGTTGCCATCGACTGCATGCTCTTAAGAATATCGAAGCCAATAAACTAAGGATCGCAAAGTATTACAATAAAAAGGTCAAGAGCAAACAATTTTCTAAAGGAGACTTAGTCTGGAAAGTGAAATTGCCGATCGGGTCAAAAGACAGCAAGTTCAGCAAATGGTCACCTAATTGGGAAGGACCATATCGGATTAAATGTTGTGCAGTCTAGCAATACTTATATTTTGGAAAGACTAGGAGGAGGAGAAGAGTTTGACAGAGCAATCAATGGGAAGTATCTAAACAAATATTATCCTAGCGTTTGGATTAGTACTTGACAACCGATTTGTTCGGTCATCGGCTCTAATAGCCGATACCAGAAGGGTATCACCTCTAGTTCAAAAATAAACCCGAAGGGGTAAAAGCTGATATGATATGTACTACCTATAGAGCAAGAACATACACAGATTGATACATGGAATATGAGCACAAGAAGCTAATTAAAACAAAGAAATTGTTTGCCAGCTTCTCCTATTACAAGCTAAAGGCCGGGGAACACTTTATTGGATATGTCCTCGTCCTGGGTAGCAAGGGCTACGGAGTTAGCGGCGTCGAAGAAATCCTCGACTAGGCACTCATAATCCCTAGGGTGTTCGGTGGCTGGAAAACCATGATGAGGAAGTCAAAGCTCGTGGCCAGAGCGAGCTTGCACAGTAGCCAGTGCCATGGTAGCACCATGGTGAACTCCATGAAGAGCAACCTCTCTGACACGGATTGAGATGTTGTGCAAGTGAACCACCGGAACGGCGCCCCTGGCGTTGACAAATCCGACCGCGTACTCCGCAGCTGATCGTAGGCTTTCCAGCTGAGCTAATAGATCTAAAAAGATTCAAGGGAGGGATGATCAAGATCTTGAAGAAAAAAATTAAGAAGAGACAGAAAATTGTGGCAGGCATCTCACCCATGATTCTGGCCTCAACCTTGGCCAACCTCTCCTTTGCCGGGTCGACCTCGGAGGCTGATCGGTGCTGAGCCATGGCTAGAGCCAATTCCACGATGGAGAGGCAGTCGGCGAGCTTCTGGCCAGCCCAATCGATGGAAGCGATCAGATCATCATTGTCTATCTACTTCCTTGGGTAGCAGGGGAGCTGGCAGCAAGTTGTTGATGAAGACAACCTCAAAAGTTGAGCGAAGTTAGCCCTATGCTCTAGGACGATGGGAGCATACCAGGTTGCACCCTCCTGATGACGAAGACGCCATCATGGTGACACATTCCCATTGAAGGCCTCCTCAGTAGACCTCTTACCATTCTCCATGCCTTCAAACCTATGGGAAAGCAGAATCACACCAAAGGTTTGGGATGAAGCAGGTTGTTTTTCGATCCACAGCCGTGGCCCGTATATATAGCCCGAGAGGTGAGAAGATAGGCTTCGCCAGGGTTATGGAATTAAAGTCAGATATGGAAACGGGTTGACACTTCAAAAATTCAGGGGACGAATCATGAAGAGACAACAGATTCGGACTTATTGCTTCCCTTAATTACAAAATATCATGGGATTGATATGAAAGGTTTACATTAACTGGTGATCAACCCACCAAGACTTCTTTGGATTGAAGGGAGTTCGGATCCCCACAAGGCCCAAGGTCATCATGGACCAAGTCATATCGGCCCATTGATAAAATTGCATCATGGGATGAGGACAGGCCACCTGCTTAAAAGATGCCCATATACCCCACTGATTTCTTGGTGACTGGGAAACAATGGAAAAGAAAGCCGCCTACTAAGAGATGCCCATTTATCAGTGGCTGGGAAACCGTGGGAAAGAAGTATGTGGTTTTCCCGATAGGCATTTGATGAAGCGAACAAGGGGAAGGTGTCCACACATTTTAGCCCTTGCAAACACTAGAACAGCTCTGTGATCATGGTGAGAAAACTCAGGTGATGTCACAAGAATTCTTCTAACCACAGTAGCTGATCCTCTTGCTCGACAAGACGCTAAAATGAGCGACACAATCACCCTATGCACAAGAATTCTTCTAACCACTCAAGATCCTCATAGCAAAGAATTAGACCATGGTGGGTTTGGTGGAGCCATGGGCACTCGAGGAAGCAAACAGAAGAGAAACATAACTGAAGTTATTGAGTTGATTTTGCCAGAGTCAGATAGACATTTATAGTCAGCCTGGAAAGATGGAACCAAGCGTCCATGAAGCAATGATGCTCTGGTAAAGCTTTGAAGCATGGGCTCATAAGCTAGCAAAGGCGGTGATAGATAGTAGACCTCAGATTAAGATTTTGTACCCTTGACTACGGACATATCAGAGGTACAGGCATGATAATTTTGGAATAAAATTACTTTTATCCCAAAATTGGGGGGCATGTATTTACACCAAAATTTGGGAAGAAGAATGCGAGAACTCGAAGCTCCCAAAGATCATGGAATCGATTGCATAAAGGTCGATATCAGCTAATTCAAATACAGTACTGGAATCGGCTCTCTTCGGATGATGCCAGCAGCTACAGTTGGCGTTGGGAGAAACATGTCGTACTCTACAAAAGGGAAAGATTAGGATCCAAGTTATCTTAAATTAGGAATATTTTCTCTTATGCCAAAGATTGTAATGAGTCGTGCGTAAGTAGGATTCATGCTTAGATTCTGGGTATAAATATTGGACCCCAGCTATTGTAAAAGGACATCCAATCAATCAAATACACTTTACTTTTTTCGGCTCCGTGCGAACCCTTAGGAGTAGAAGTAGTGTAGATCTCGGCGAGTTCTTCAACAAGCAGGGCTGCATCGGTCCGGTCAACCTTTGGCTTGTCTATAAGTACCATCATGGCTTATACTTCCGTTTGTACGGCTGCATCGATTAAGTTCGACCTCCACTGCGAACTCTAGTATAAGCTAGTTATCAACTCTTGTCTAGTTCAAGTACGGCTGCATCGATCCGATCAACCTCCACTACATGAATTAGATTAAGGTCAAGTTATCGGCTCTACCTAAGGGTGGTGTCCTTCGGGTAGATTCATTAAGTTATCGATCTTGCTTATATTCTTATTCTTATTAGTTTGCAGCAACATTAATCTGCCCAGTCGAGATCGATTTAGATTGGCCTCATATGCTTTGTCACAACATGATGTTTCTTACTTTGAGCGACGGGTTATGTTTCATTGGCTGTTCTATTTCGATCTTGATCATACATAGTACGCGGTTAAGGCATGTATGATCTTAAAAATATTTGTTGGTTAGTTAAATCTAGTCTACGGTTCGCTAATATGGCTGTAACGATCTGGTCGATCCCCACTGATGGCACTGTAGATTGGAGGACACTAGTTAGTAGATTTGTTCTTGATTAGGCGTGACCTTAACTGTTTGCTATGCCTGCATCGGCTAAATAGTCGATCGTCTATGCTTTAACGCCTACAGTGTGTCTTTGTGATTCTATTAAATGTGAATAGATCTATCTAGTTTAAAGGTTTGATTTATTGTCTTTATCACGGCTGCATCGATCCAGTCGAACCCCACTGTTAGAGATAGCAGGTTAGGTCTGATGAGTTCATAGATTTGTCCACGTGAAATAATCGATTGTTCACACGCTGTAGTCCCTTTTCACCCGAATCGGCTATTTCAGCCGATCCGCTTTGAGCTTTCACATATATAGCGTGTCTTTCAGAAAGCCTATCGACATGTAGATGGTTTTACGGATTCTAAGGTTTTAGTTTGTTACTATCATCATAGCTGCCATCGATCCGATTGAACCTCACTGTTGATGATAACAGATTAGATTCAGAGCGTTTGTAGATCCATTTGTACTAGACGGTCGATTTGTTTGCATGTTATATCCTTTCTCGATTAGATTCATCGGCTCAATAATTCACACCGGTAATATCCACCTAGCTGATGATTTTACCTATATCTGCAGGCATTGTACTTATCAACATAAAATCAATCGCGATCCATAAGCTTTACTATCCGTAACAGCCGATTTCTGTGCGTATCGGCTATTTAGTCGATTTTCCCGTCTGATTGCTCCCAAAGCGGCACACTTGGAACTGTCTGGACAAAGACCGGCATGTTCCACCTTAAATTACTGATAAACTTTCTCTCCTTGTTAATTGCAGGACAAATTGACTGGCATGCCTCGGGAGGAATACGCAGGATCGGTTAACCCTGCGTTGAAGCCAAGCGGATCTCCAGGCTCATCCTAAGTAGATCCTTCCGGTTTGCTGTGTGTCGACATTTTCGTGCCGACTACTGTAGCCCTCGTGCGTAGGACACTAGCCATATGATGGTGTGACCCATACAGTATAGGGTTATGGTGCAAGTTGTCGTTGCTAACAAAGCTTTACACATAGACATATCATGCAGGTACTTAAATCGCAGAGAAAAAGACGGGCATGCACTAGAGCGCATGGTTGTTTATGTGTAGTAGCCCCCGACTCTCTACTAAGTTGGAGGCCAATTTAATAGAAACCAAGAGCAAAAGTAACATAATGAAAATAATTATTGAAGCGACTTAGCTGATCCAACGGGATGTTAGTGCCATTGTTATCGAGTGCTGCCACGGCGAGAGATGGCAGGAGGTCGAGAGCCATGATGAGAGGCCGATTGTGACCATCCCGAGGATGCCTGCCGACGTTGCTCGAGTAGTATTTGTCGATGATGTTGTCAGAAACGGCATGGCTAGCCCGAAGTAGTCCGTCGATGGTGCGTCCGATTAGTCGTTGCTAGTAATGCTGTCGCCGTACACCCGTGTTCGACGACGTGGATGATGAATCGACGAAGCATGGTGTGCTGATGTTGGAGGCCACCTCGAACGACGAATCAAAAGTCAAAATATGATGGCGACAAATGACGCGGAACATCGAGGAGGGCCGCCTCGGGGCGACGATGATAAGGGTTGTCGTCGGCTCCTGCCAATAGTAATTGTGTAGACACATGTAGATATCGATTATAGAATTTCTTAATTAAAATAAAGAACATGACTTAGCTTGATAGACGTCGTGTGAAGTAATTATCGTGTCACAATGTCTGAGTAGATGGATGAGGCCCGTACGGCTTGGTTGCGGCTCGCTTCTGACTCAGACGGCTCGCTTTTGGCTCGACGGCAGCCTGACGGCTCGCTTGCGGCTCAGACGGCTCATGCTGTTGTCGTCGTGCCACTCGGGTGTTGCCGCCGCCGTGACCCTGAAGCATCCGCTAAGCCCGATCTGCGGGGTGCCGAGCCGTACTACGTCGCCGAGTAGATGAATTGGCCTTGAATTGAAGTCAAATCTCGGAAAGCGTGCATGCCGCCCTTGAATATTCATTGAATATCCATGAGTAGCTTGTTCTGACGGAAACGTACATACGCATACACGTGTATGCTTGATGCAAGGACGTGTATGCTTGATGCAAGGACGTGTATGTCATGGACTCCTCGGTAGCTTGCTTGCCTGTTTGTCGTTCGAGTTGCCATTGAGGCTTCGGCCAAACATCAGCAGGGGCGGCTTCTGATGCTGAAGTGCGACTCGGGGATGTGCTCAATCGACGCAGAATCAGCTCAACGCAGGAGAGCTCGGCGCTGCATCGATCCCAGAGTTACCAGCACCCGCCGAAGAAGGTCTGACATGACGTGCCTGTCAAGGCTGGCAAGCCACCACGTAGCGCCGTACGTGCCTATCACGGTCAGATGCGCGTAGAACTTATCGAGATCGATATTCCCTAACGCTTGCTCGAGTAGGCAAGTCGAACTTCGGGTGATGAGGATCTGGATTGGCTGACGCTTGTCTGTGCGAATCGGCGACTTGGCGGATCAATTTTAGCGCAGACGCATCTATCGGTATTGTTAGCAGATTAGATCGGAGTTTGACCAGAGCTTGCTCGAGTTGGCAAGTCGTATCTCCGATGATGATCTGGGCATATTTGATTCTTGTTCGCTCGAATCGACGATTTGGTAAATCGAAACTGGTGAAGCTTGGCGTAGCGACGGCGAGCGATGACGCATATGAGAACCAAACTCCTGATCGGTATGATCACTTTTGCGCGAATCTCCCTGGCGCGTCTCTGTTGTTTATTACCGTGTCGGGTATCGATATCGATACCCGGAGGAAGGAAGTTAACGGCCACGAACGTTAATTCGTCTGGATGGTCCCAGACGTATTTAAGGTCTCATCCAACCCCGAGGGCCTGGCTCTGTCTTGCCCGACCCTAAGGGTGCGGGCCCCATCTCTCCTGATACCTCGGGCGTGGGCTTCATCTTGCCCGAACCCGAGGGCGCAGGCCCCGTCACGCCAGACCCCTCGGGTGCGGGACCCATCTCGCCAGACCCCGAGGGCGCGGGCTCCGTCTCGCCAGACGGGAATTCATACCACCTCCAACCACTACGGGTCTAAGAGTACGACTCTAGGGTCAAACTTCTGACACCGGGACGAAAGCGGGCACGTCTCGACATGATCCGTGGCCACGACGGACCATACCTGGGGTCTCATGTCGCCAACAGTGTTGGGCGTGCCGGCGTTGTTGACCACGCCGCCCGCCGGAACGGCTGATGACGCCTGCGTATAGCGCTATTGAGGAACAGGACCGCGATGTGGAGCCATCCCCGTCATCATCTACAGGACCGACGGAACCCGCATAAAGGAGATGAAGGACGCCGCAACCCTAGAGGCCTTCTTCTCCCTCGCTTTTCTCCTTTTCTCTCTCCTTCTCTTTGTAACCTGCGCCTTCCCCTTCACCTATAAAAAGGAAGCACGGCTGAACGAGCTCAACAAGACTCAACTCCGTTCGATTTTTTCACCAGAGACTTGGGACCTTCTCCCTCTCTCGCCCGTTTGTAACTCCTACTACAAACTAGTGTCGGTAACATGAGCAGCAGCAGACTGGATGTAGGGACATTCCATCCGAAACAGTATAAATCCTTGTGTCCTTCGAGTACACCATCTGTGCCAGACGCGCAGATACAAATTTACTATCCGGTGATTCGAAACACAGACAGTTGGCATGCTAGGTCGGGGCTTTTGTGCATCTCGACGTCCACAGCAGGCCTCGGGATGGCTAGTCATGGCATCAGCTGGGTCTCGGGCTCGCACGTGCGCTTCGGGAGCCTGGACTTCATCATCACGACAGAGAAAGAGTTGGCGCAGGCTCCCACCGCTGTATAGCCTCGACACGATCATCGAGGCCCTCGAGGAGCTATAGCTGCACACGCGTGGAGGCCCGTGTCCCCCGGGCGCGACCGGCTCCTCGGCTTCGACTATGGGAGGCTAGAGCGCCAGCTCGACGTCTTCTTGGGTCCCCGACCGTCCCGGGAGGACCAGCGTGGCCTCAACTTCTCATTTGCCAACGTCATAACGTAGCTTGCCAGAGTGGAACCGCTCTCCCCAGAATACCTCATCCGGAGCGCCCCGATGGCGTTTCCGTTCGGTCAGCGCAACTGCCACAAGCACTATTGGTCACCTCGCGGCATAGCGTGTGCGGCCGTCCCCCACGGATGACGAATTCTTTGGTACGACGGAATACGTCGTGGAATCTTTCCACGACTTTCTTGTGGGAGATTTAGAGTCGCTCTCCGACTCTGACTCCAGCAGGAGGAGCCATCACCCCTCGTGAGAATGTTTTATAACAGGTACCCCCGAGGGATGTGCTGAAAGCGTCCACGAGGGAGGGGCTACCCCACCAAACGTCCTCGACAATGAGGTCGAGGAAGATGCAGGGGCCCTTCCTCGCATGCAGGTGGACCAGCTAAGGGCGTGACACTAGGAACTCGAGGAGGCACGACTACAACTCGAGAAGGAATGGGCAGAGCTCATGCGAGAGATCGAGGGCCGCGGAGACGGTGGGCGTACGCGCTCCATGGCCCACGACTTGAACCAGAGGATCATCAAAGACGATGGAGCCCTCCCACACTTCGCCTGGGCAAGTCAGAACATCGTTGCCGTGGCGGTCTTGCTCCAAGGGCTCCCGGAGCCCGCGACACCCAAGGATCGTTGGGCCCATCGAGAGATCCGCACGTTGCTCAAGCGCGCAGCGGTGTAGCAGGCAAAGAGTTCGCTATCTCGGCGACATGAGATCAACGCCAGTCAGCGCGTGCCCTCGGGACCACATGTCAGGGGCGTGTCTATCAACTAGGCGCCGCGCGGCAGTGGGGGGCGCGCCACGGCCACGGTGCATGAGCGTCTCGGCCTTCATGTGACGCACGAAACATCCTAGGGGCCTGTAGGCGTGGATGAAGTGACGAGAGTGGGGAAGCCGGCCACGGCTACCGCCCTCGTCATGGCGGATGCTACAACAGCGGCGAGGACCGAAGCCTGGGCCCCAGGCCTTCGGCCGATACATCCTCAAAGCCACCTTCCCACCGCGGTACCGACCGCCGACCAACATCCCAAAATACTTTGGGGAAACGAACCCCGAACTATGGCTCGAGTATTACCGGCTTGCTTGCCAAGCCAGTGGAGCAGATAGTGATAGTTTCATTATCCGCAACCTCCCATTGTTCCTGGCCGATTCGGCGCGAACATGGTTGGAGCACCTTCCGCCCAACCGGATTCAAAGTTGGGCGGACCTAAAGGAGATTTTCATGGGAAACTTCCAGGGCACCTACACACGTCCTGGGAACCCACGGGATCTCAAAAACTGCCAACAGAAATCTAGGGAAACTCTTTGTGAGTACAGCCAGCGCTTCTCTCGGTAGTGCAACTAGCTGCCCGACGTCACCGACGCCGACGTTATAGGAGCCTTCCTGTCCGGGACCACCTGTGAGTCTCTGGTTCACAAGCTAGGATGCAAAGGGCCTGCGAACCACCAAGGAGCTCCTCGACATAGCCACTAGCCAAGCCATGGGTGAGGAGGTGGTCGGAGCAATTTTTGATCGTCCCAAGGGCAAGGCGAAGTGGGACAAGGATGCCAGCGAAGGTACCTCCAACCACCCCAACAAGAAGAAGAACAAGCAGCGGCGCAAGGGCTCGCTCATGGCCACTGCTATAACAGAACCGACCAATTATACGAAATTAAGTAAGAAAATCATCCGCCAGAGCAGACGATTTAGCAAACTTAAGCCCGTATAACCCGGTAGTCCGTGATATCACAAAGGATTTCAAACCAACTTCCATTCCAGCCAAGATCGTACTAAGTTTAGCGGTCACCATCACATATTACATAAAAGTTCGCAATCTCAGATACATCAGAGTTTCAACATAGTTATTACAAAACCAGTTCGAATAAAAGTAGCGGAAATCATTTGTTCAAACCACACACACACTCACGCGGAGTTCAAATATAGTGCCAGCGAATGATCATCTCCAACAAAAGCATCAGACGAGACGTAAGGAATGACCATGCCCATGGTCCTAAGCATCACCCATCGCAGGATAAAGGTAGTTGATACAGTAGCCGTAATACATCTGCCCATCTGCAACAAGTGGGAATAAAACCCTGAGTACGAGAAGGTACTCAGCTAGACTTACCCGACATAACCGAAAATAAGTGACACCAAGGATTATGAAGGGCTTTATAGTAGGGTAGCTGACTCATTTGCAAAAAGAAGCATTTTTAGCATTTCAAGAACCTTTCTAAAAGCATGATTGCCAAGTTAATTATTATTAACCTGTCGACTAGATTTGCACCTATACTAGAGTAAACATGTGATTAAGCAGATAATGATAACCAATGATCATTAAACAACTTCCATACTGTCATATTCATTATAACTGTCCAAGTGTTCCATAAACATTTACTACGATGAAGTCACTCAAGTCAAGTGCTCACTATCCAGGAGCGATGGCGATTCGAATCGATTCCTAACCAGCTGATGATTTATTCCTTACACAAACCTCACTCACCCGCTAAAGTGAGATATTGATCACCGAGTCAACTTTCCAGGTATCTCGAGTTTGCCAGGAACCACATGTACCCGGGGGCCGACCGACTGCACTTTGGTCTTATCATCTCGCCCCCGTGTCCTACCACACCTGCTCCGGCACAGTGCGCTGCGGGCAATCTACTCGGCCCGAAAAATCTCCCAGCTTCGCGGTCGGAAGGTACTTTATCCGGCTAGCTAAATGTAAGGCATGCGTTCAACATGACTCGAGGCCCAACAACTGGTCGGTCCTTAATCGACACAGACGGAAAGCACTACAGTCCAAAACTCTGCAAGTCTCCGTCCGGTCTCAACTTCATTTAACACTTAGTTATACCATGACTTCATAGTCATCCAAGCAGATCCAGGTAACCACCTATAGCTCGCAGGTGACAGGAAATCACCCGACTTCTACCGGTCTAAGCCAGCTAAGCATTGACTCGACTGCGGATACCCGGGTAACAAGGATATAGTATAACAAAGGTAGACAAGGTATAATGCAGCAACGGTTGCAAACAACTCCTGAACGTAATGCATCAATTAAAGTAAAGCATTTAATTAATAATTGCAAACCGGGAGAAAATGCTCCGGGGCTTGCCTCTCTCGAAGGAGCTCGGACGGTGATCGGGGCACTCCGGAAGTTCCTCAACGTCCTCCTCGTCGGCTTCAGGCACTTCCTGCGGCTGCACCTCGAACTGCTCCTCGGGCTCCTCGGGTATGACGACTGGGTTCTCGGTTTGTGATCCTGTATGATGCAATGTGCGTAAGTGCTTATGCAATCGGTGCATCGGATGAGATGAATACAATGGATATTTTTGAATGCAAGGTAGTCAACATCATCCAAGAAAATATACTACAAGCACATGTCATCTACTGCATTCTCTTCTACTACTAATATGTTAAGTCAACACATCTTATTAAATGCTTCAAAGATACACCAAAGCTTTGCTAATTTCTTAAACACATAAAGCAATGCTTAATTAAACCCTAATTAATAATAGGTTTGAATAGCAACCTCTATTTTTCTTGCTTAGAAAAATCTTAGAAAATTACCATAGCACATTACTACCCTAAGTAGTCTATTAGCAGATTTTCATGGTATTTGAATGAGTGGATTAGCCTACACAAAAATAACAAGCTATGGCATGATTATGAACATGAAAATACTTTGTACTGTGAAAAGTGTCAAACAATAGAGTTAGTATTTTTCCAATGTTCTTCATAGCATACAACTACTGTACAAAAATGATCACCATGCATGTTTTATACAAAGTTTGCTCTTAGCTAAAATAACAAAAATCAGTCATTAAAGGCACTTGAACTACACCTCAAAATTTTTCTACAGAACAAGCATGACACATATTTTTCCTAGAAAGTACATTACATAAGAAGATTAACAAACTTGGAATCATATTTTTCTGAAGCCTATAGATTTTTCTACACATTTTTCAAGTTATCAGCAATATACATGATTAAATAAAATTCTACAGCAAAGTATCTCAAAAATGACATGCAATAATTTTTCCAAGTAGATCTGATGATAAGTAACCTAGACAAATTTATTTCAATAGATTTGGAGCAAATTTGAGTACCCAAACATTTTTCAAACCATTCCTATTTTCAAATAATAAAGAATAAATTGAAAACCATTTATCCTACGGCTACTGGGCCAGCCCGCTGGATTTCATCGGCCCACGGCCACTTTTGGCCTACGCGGCCCGAGTGCAAGGAAGGGGAGATGGCCCGGTAGGGCATCGGCCCACGGCCTGGCTCGGCCTGGCTTGGCTGAGGCAGAGGCCACGCCGGCGCTGCGTGTCGCGGCGGCGCGGCTCGGCCACGAGGCCGGCGGCCATTCCGGCCTGCAGGGCGAGCTAGGGCGCATGCGGTTCGCGAGAAGATGGCGAAGGCGGTAGGGTAGCTAGGCGGGGTGGAGAAGAGGAGGAAGGTGACTTCCATGGCGGCCGAGCACGGCGGCGCCATGGCCGACGGTGGCGAGGCTGAGACGGCTCTACCTGAGCTCGAGGGGCGCAAAGCGAGCACGACTTGAAGGAGAGCAGGGGAGCTGCGGGCGGAGTGATTGCTGGCCGAGGTGGAGGAGCCGGCGGATTTGCCGGCGGGGCGGTGGCGCGGCGAGAGGCAGAGTGGGGCGCTCGGCTCTGGCGGAGAGGAGAGGCAGCGCGGGATGAGCGAGCGAGCGCACCGGCTCGGCAGGATAGGCGGGCGCTGGGCGCGGGGCAGGCCGGCTGCGACGCGCGCGGTCGACGGCGCATGGCCGCCACGCGGCGGGCAGCTCTCCGGTCGGGCGCGCGGCGCGGCGCGTCAGCAGGGCAGGCGCCGCGGAGGCAGGCCAGCGCGGCGCTGGGCTAGGCTGGGCCTGAGGCGAGGCACGCGGCGCGGCGGGATGCTGGCTAGGCCGGCTTCGGCCGTGGGCCAGAAGCGAGGCGGCGGCCCGCGAAGGAGAAAAAGCCCTTTTTCCATTTGTATTTTCAAGGAATTTTTAAATGCCAACTTTCAAACATTATTTTGAGCAAGAAAATGACATCTTTTGAAAATGTACCTAAAATGAAAGTTGATTAGAATTTAATTCTCTACAACTTTGCTTTTATGACCAAAGCCAAATTCTTTCTAGATTTTGAATTGTAAATTCAAAGTCCATGTTTAACTCAAAACCCTAATTTTTGGGAAATTACTTTGGAAGCAAAATTTTGAATTAATTTGAATACAAACCTTGCTCCAAAAATTGAACTAAATAATCCTAGATGATTTACAATAGTAGCCAAACATGTTTTACTAACCTAGCCAGCAAAATCAGGGCAAAACAATTCTAACAAAGGTATGCAACATTCAGATTTCACAACATGTTTCAAATGTTTCGAAGCAGTGTTTCAATTGTTATATACATGATTAGGCATGTATGATTAGGATGCTTGATGATGCATGATATGTATGATTTGCAGTGCCTAAATGCAGGCATAACACCGAGGTGTTACAGCCCTCCCCCCTTATAAAAATCTCGTCCCGAGATTTGGGTTACGAACCATTTGTTATAAAAATCTTCATAAGCTTTTTGTAGATACTCTCCTGTTTCCCAAGTTGCATCTCCCTCATCATGATGATCCCACTGTATCTTGTATGTTTTCACCACACTATTCCGAGTAGCATGTTCCTTAGTGTCTAACACCCGGACTGGTTGCTCACGATACACCAAATCTGATTTGAGTTGGATACCTCGAGGTTCTATTCTTTCCTCTGGAACACGCAAACATTTCTTGAGATGTGATACATGGAAAACTAGGAAAACGGTACTCATTGTCTCAGGTAACTCTAACTTGTAGGCTACCGGACCTCTTTGCTTCCAAGATCTTGTATGGTCCTACGAATCTCGCGGCAAGCTTTCTTCGGACTCCAAACCTTTTCTTCTTCATTGGCGTGACTTTTAGATAAACATAGTCACCAACTTCAAACACAAGGGGTCTTCTTCTTCTGTCTGCATAACTTTTCTGACTGTGATTGGGCAGCTTTCATATTCTGCTGAATAATATGAACTTTCTTCTCGGCTTCTTCTACAAAGTCAATGCCATAATACCTTCTATCTCCAGGCTCGACCCAATTCAATGGTGTTCTACATTTTCTGCCATATAAAGCTTCGAAGGGAGCCATCTTGATGCTTTCTTGATAACTATTATTATAAGAAAACTCAGCTAACGGTAACCATGACTCCCATGATCCCTTAGAAGACAATACACAGGCTCTTAACATATCCTCCAAAACAGCATTCACTCGTTCAGTCTGACCATCTGTCTGAGGATGATAAGCGGTACTGCGAATCAAACTAGTTCCTAAGCCTTTGTGTAAATGTTCCCAAAAGTGAGCCATGAACTGTGAGCCTCTATCAGATACTATGGTCTTTGGTATACCATGCAACCTCACAATTTCTGTGATATACTTTTCGGCATATTGAGGTGGTCGATAAGTTGTCTTGACAGGTAGGAAATGAGCGGTCTTGGTAAGACGGTCCACAATTACCCAAATCGAATCATGTCCTTTTTGAGTAGTGGGCAAACCCATGATAAAATCCATACTTATATCATCCCACTTCCAACTAGGGACTGACAAGGGTTGCAACATACTGGCAGGTTTCATGTGGATGGCTTTCACTCAACAACATGTGTCACATCTGACAACATATGCTGTAATTTCTTTCTTCATTTTGGTCCACCAATAACGAGATCTTAGTTCTTGATACATCTTACTACTTCTGGGATGGATAGATAGCTTAGAAAGGTGAGCTTCATCCATGAGTTTATTCCTAAGCTCTCGATCCTTGGGAACCACAAGACGGTCAGTCAAACCACAACACGCCCTGTTCATCCACTTTAAAGTGTTGAGATGACTTTTCTTTTATTTTCTCTTTGATGTGGAATATTCCCTTGTCGGTTTTCTGGCCTTCTATTATCTTACTCTCCAAAGAGCAACTAATCTGAATACTATGTAACACAGCAGGATGCATTAGATCGAACCCATCTTCAAGTAATGGCTGCACATTCAAGTAATGTGACTTTCTGCTCAAAGCATCTGCCACTACATTGGCTTTTCCAGGATGATATTGCACATTCAAGTTGTAATCCTTGATCAATTCCAACCATCTGTGCTGTCTCATGTTTAACTCTGGTTGGGTAAAGATGTACTTAAGACTCTTGTGATCTGTGAAAATGTTGCACACATTACCAAGTAGGTAATGTCTCCAAATTTTTAGGGCGTGCACAACTGCAGCAAGTTCAAGATCATGTGTTGGATAGTTGACCTCGTGCTTTCTCAATTGTACGTGATGCATAAGCAATGACTCTCCTTTCTTGCATAAGAACACAGCCCAATCCAGTCTTCGATGTGTTGCAAAACACATCAAATGGTTTCTCGATATCTGGTTGTGCTAGAACAGGAGCAGTGGTCAACAGTTTCCGCAAAGTGTGGAAAGCTGCTTCACACTCCTCTGTCCACACAAACTTGTGATCCTTCTGTAGGAGACTTGTCATTCGGTTTGGCAATTTTTGAGAAATCTAGGTATAAAGCGACGGTAATAACCCGCTAGTCCTAAGAAACTTCTAATCTCAGGAACTGTGGTCGGTGCTTTCCAATTCATAACTTCTTGCACCTTACTTGGATCGACTGAAACCCCATTCTCTGACAGAATGTGACCAAGGAAAGGAACTTCCTTCAACCATAATTCGCATTTGCTAAACTTAGCATACAGTTGATGATCCCTAAGTCTGGTCAAGACAGTTCTCAGATGCTCTTCATGATCTTTCTCGTTCTCGGAGTACACCAGAATGTCATCGATGAATACTACCACAAACTTATCCAATTCTGGCATGAAAACTGTATTCATCAAAAACATAAAGTATGCAGGAGCATTTGTCAAGCCAAAGGACATGACAAGATACTCATACAACCCGTATCTGGTGGGAAATGCAGTTTTCGGTATATCCTGTGGCCTAATCTTGATCTGATGATAACCGGATCTCAAATCTATTTTCGAGAACACCTTGGCCTTGGATAATTGGTCAAACAGAACATCAATATGAGGCAAGGGATACTTATTCTTGATGGTACAGCGTTGAGTGGCCTATAATCTACTGCACATTCTCAACGTGCCCTCTTTCTTCTTCTTCACAAACAAAGCGGGACATCCCCATTCAGACTTGCTTGGCCAAATAAACCCCTTTTTTGACAAATCTTCTAATTGCTTCTTCAGCTCAGCTAACTCATCTGGAGGCATCCGATAGGGTCTCCTTGAAATCAGAGCTGTTCCGGGGACTAACTCAATTCCAAACTCAATCTCCCTATCCGGCGGAAGACCAGGTAGCTCATCCGGGAATACATCCAGAAATTCACACACTACCGGAATCTGATGAATAGGAATGACTGCCGTAGCACATGTAACACTTATAAGGTCTGTTCTTTGAGGCAATGGTACTTGGAAAGTACCCTCACCTAGGGGATCCTTAAGGGTAAGTACTCGACTTCCAGTATCTATGACTGCTCCCCAATCCTTCATCCAATTCATCCCTATAATGACATCCAAAACTAATCCAGGCATAACTATCTAAGTTCACTCGGAACTTCCTGCTACCTAATTCAAGGGTTGCCCCTCGAACCATCCGGTTGGTCAAAACATCAGCCCCTGCTGAACTTATACGGTAACCATAACCCAATTCAGTGCATAGTTGTTCATGTTTCTGTGCAAATGCTTGACTCATAAAAGAATGCGATGATCCAGAATCAAATAGAACAACTGCAGGGTTTTCGTTGACAGAAAACTTACCAGCAGTGACTGGGCTCTCCCTCAGGAATTTCATCCACTGTTGTACTATGCACTCTAGCATTATAAGTCTGCTACTTCTTCTTGGGTGGGTACGGACAAAACCTCGAGAAATGGCCGGGTTGATCACAGTTATAGCAGGGTCCTCTCACTGTCCCGGTAGATCCCACAGCTCCCTTGGAACTGCCTTGTACCGCAGTTGCGGCTGCTTTGTTGGGCTGTACTGCCATCTTGTACGGCTTCTGAGGTCCACGGAAATTCTGACTTCTTTGCTGAGGTGGCCGGAATCTAGCGCCAGGTGCCAATGGGCGATATGGAGGATGACCTCCCATAGGTGCTCTAGCTTGCGACGGACCACCTTCAAAGGCTCTCTTGCGTGTCTTGGCTGCGGTGCTGGCATTGTTATTCTTCTCCTGCTTTAGACAGTCGCTGATGAAGTCATTGAATCTGACGCGGTTGTTGGTACCAACATGCTTCATCATTTTTGGATTGAGTCCCCTCTTGAAACTGGCTATCCTTTTAGCATCTGTGTCAACCATGTCGGGAGCATAGCGACACAAGTTGTTGAAGGCATGCAATATTGCGTCACGGTCTTGGTGCCCTGGTTCAACGCCAGAAACTCTCCCAACTTCATCTCGGTCAGCCCGGGTGGAATATAGACTCCACGGAAGGCCTCAGCAAACTCTCTCCAAGAAATCTGAGCATTTGGAGGGAAGGTGGTGCGATGGTGCTTCCACCACATTCCCGCTGGTCCTTGCAATTGAAGTGCAGCATACTCCAGTTTTCAGCACCTCAGTCATCCTCAACACACGGAATTTATCTTCCATCGTGTTGATCCATTCCTCAGCATCGAGTGGCTCTGTTGCTTCCTTGAATACTGGCGGCCTGGTGTCCATGAAATCTTTGAAGCTGCTATATTGGTTCACTCCCATGCCACCACCTTGATTGTTACCACGTTGAACATTGTTGGCGATGGTGTGCAGAAAATCCTCCATGTTCTTCTGGGATTGTTCCACGTTGCGCTGACTCCCGAGCAGCTGTGCGAGGAACATCTCGGGGGTAAACGGGGGAGGAGGTGGCAAATGCGGTTCATGGGGAGGTTCATTGTTGTTGCCGTGGTTTCCACCACCACCACCACCGGTCCCCGCACCGTTAGCACCGGTCTCAGCGGCCTCATACGTGGTTCGGCGAGTGTTTGTCATCTGCATATTTCAGCAACAAGTAATGATTGAGTGAAGCTGTAATAATTGCGAGTGAAGGAAAAATTATGACGTACTGAATTTACTAGAGAGAATAAATTCATACAATAAAACAGAGGCACAACAATCGCATCTCAATTAAAACAACAGCACTTAATCAAATTACTTCAACGGCAAACATCGCAGTCCATACAACCAAATTTGCCAGTATACATACACTAGACTTTTTATGCGTTCAGATATCGCATTCGAAATCAAGTTCCAACCACATGCCAAGTCTCATACGTTCGAAGCAACATACAATAGGTTACATGCCAACAAAAGAAAGGTCATCGCGACAGGACCTAGATACTAGCGCAAGGCAACTAGCCTACTCCTCGGGGCCATCGTCGGGATCAGAGACGTCACCATCGCCACCAGGTGAAACTACAGGCTCGTCCTGGTTGTCATCGTCGATATCCATGCCAGCGGCGTTCGGTGGGGCATATGGGCCAACCCCATTGTAGAGCACTTGAAACTCCTCGTGTAGGTTGCCGTTGTATTCCTCTAGCTCATCGACCCTCTGCAGCAGAAGGTTTCTTGCATTCCTAGGCTTCATTCCTTTCCTGAACCAACTGTCCAATCATGCGGTCTGCATTGTTGTTGGCTTGAGTCAACGTATGCACTCGCTGCATAGCTCTATCACCTCTCTCAACCGCCTAATCTCGCTGTAAGTTCATATCAGCCAACTGCTCCTGCAAGCTAGCTATAGCACGTGCCTATCTCTTCTTCTGCTTTCTCCCCTTGAGCTTATCCTCACCACTGCAAGCTAGTCAAAGTCCAGTAGGTACTCTCGAGACCCTCATACGCTCTGATGGCGGCGAACATAGCACTCATTGCCTGGTTGTCGCTAGCCTGTCCCTCAGCTGGACCTCTGACCAATGCACTTCCCTGAGGCTGAACCCAAATGGCATCATGAGGATCATCCCTAGGAAAAGTGCCAGCTAGAGCTGCTGCAAGCTCACTGGGAAATCTGCTCATAATGTCCCTGATGGCACGGAAGGCTGCTCCCTCTGCACCCTCAGCTGGAGTGCGACCCTCAAACTCCAAATGCCAACCATCCCAATCTGGAGCATCACCGAGAGCAGGAACCATGATCTCTACCACTGCAAGTCCATCCTCCGCTAACTGGCTCTCATTCCAAGAGTACACCGGCTCTTGACCCTCTGGGTACCCCACATCATGGAGCACTCTCCAAAGCAAAGTCGGCATGCCAAACTCGCTCAAGAAGGTGTCCGTGGTGCGGTGCTCCCTCAGGGCCAACGGACGTCGAGGTGCTCTTCCTCCGGTGGACTTACGGGCGGTCTGCTTCATGCGGGCCATCTGTAGCAAAAGTTCTTTTATTACTTCGGGGAAACATATTTTTGGTGATACAACTTTTATCAAAAGGAGATAATCAATTTATAAGGGGAGGAATGCATGACATGAATGAAATGCACAAGTAACATGATGTATGTACGTGCCGTACGTTCTCACAAACTTAGGAAATAAATAATTTCTAACGACGAATTCGGTGGCATACAAACGATCTCTCAAATACGTAGCTAATACGTTCTACACGATAGCGTTGTTATGTACCTGTAGAAGATTCATTTCAGCCCAATTCCCAATGAATGCATAAAAGCAGTAAATTTTATCTACACGCTCTACACGAATCCCTAGATATGTGTACAACGGTAGTACTACCCGAACCATCGTCCTATTGATGGCATCGCCTCCACAGACGGAAAACCCATACATGAGATGCCTTTGTAAAACATGCGTAGAACATGTAATTACTCCAGCATCATATAAGCATTCACTCTAGATCGGCGGTGTATCCGATCATGCTCTCACAACTCACACTTACCGAGGCGTAGAGGCAAATGATCCATACATTACCACTCAAACAAGTGGCACTCATACAATAGCACGCCGTATGAGCGACGAAAGAGAAATATGATGCAAGAACCCCAAGTCAGTACTTAATTAAGCCACCTAAAGTCCTTAACTAGGCATAAAGGATATGATCACTGGCACACTTTATATTTTGAAAATCACATTTTTCAAATGCCTTTTTGTTTTAAATACACTTGTGAACAGTAACACGCTAAACCATGCTCTGATACCAGCTGTAATAGAACCGACCAATTATATGAAATTAAGTAAGAAAATCATCCGCCAGAGCAGACGATTTAGCAAACTTAAGCCCGTATAACCCGGTAGTCCATGAAATCACGAAGGATTTCAAACCAACTTCCATTCCAGCCAAGATCGTACTAAGTTTAGCGGTCACCATCACATATTACATAAAAGTTCGCAATCTTAGATACATCAGAGTTTCAACATAGTTATTACAAAACTAGTTCGAATAAAAGTAGCGGAAGTCATTTGTTCAAACCACACACACACTCACGCGGAGTTCAAATATAGTGCCAGCGAATGATCATCTCCAACAAAAGCATCAGACGAGACGTAAGGAATGACCATGCCCATGGTCCTAAGCATCACCCATCACAGGATAAAGGCAGTTGATACAGTAGCCGTAATACATCTGCCCATCTGCAACAAGTGGGAATAAAACCCTGAGTACGAGAAGGTACTCAGCTAGACTTACCCGACATAACCGAAAATAAGTGACACCAAGGATTATGAAGGGCTTTATAGTAGGGTAGCTGACTCATTTGCAAAAAGAAGCATTTTTAGCATTTCAAGAACCTTTCTAAAAGCATGATTGCCAAGTTAATTATTATTAACCTGTCGACTAGATTTGCACCTATACTAGAGTAAACATGTGATTAAGCAGATAATGATAACCAATGATCATTAAACAACTTCCATACTGTCATATTCATTATAACTGTCCAAGTGTTCCATAAACATTTACTACGATGAAGTCACTCAAGTCAAGTGCTCACTATCCAGGAGCGATGGCGATTCGAATCGATTCCTAACCAGCTGGTGATTTATTCCTTACACAAACCTCACTCACCCGCTAAGTGAGATATTGATCACCGAGTCAACTTTCCAGGTATCTCGAGTTTGCCAGGAACCACATGTACCCGGGGGCCGACCGACTGCACTTTGGTCTTATCATCTCGCCCCCGTGTCCTACCACACCTGCTCCGGCACTAGTGCGCTGCGGGCAATCTACTCGGCCCGAAAAATCTCCCAGCTTCATGGTCGGAAGGTACTTTATCCGGCTAGCTAAATGTAAGGCATGCGTTCAACATGACTCGAGGCCCAACAACGGTCGGTCCTTAATCGACACAGACGGAAAGCACTACAGTCCAAAACTCTGCAAGTCTCCGTCCGGTCTCAACTTCATTTAACACTTAGTTATACCATGACTTCATAGTCATCCAAGCAGATCCAGGTAACCACCTATAGCTCGCAGGTGACAGGAAATCACCCGACTTCTACCGGTCTAAGCCAGCTAAGCATTGACTCGACTGCGGATACCAGGGTAACAAGGATATAGTATAACAAAGGTAGACAAGGTATAATGCAGCAACGGTTGCAAACAACTCCTGAACGTAATGCATCAATTAAAGTAAAGCATTTAATTAATAATTGCAAACCGGGAGAAAATGCTCCGGGGCTTGCCTCTCTCGAAGGAGCTCGGACGGTGATCGGGGCACTCCGGAAAGTTCCTCAACGTCCTCCTCGTCGGCTTCGGGCACTTCCTGCGGCTGCACCTCGAACTGCTCCTCGGGCTCCTCGGGTATGACGACTAGGGTTCTCGGTTTGCGATCCTGTATGATGCAATGTGCGTAAGTGCTTATGCAATCGGTGCATCGGATGAGATGAATACAATGGATATTTTTGAATGCAAGGTAGTCAACATCATCCAAGAAAATATACTACAAGCACATGTCATCTACTGCATTCTCTTCTACTACTAATATGTTAAGTCAACACATCTTATTAAATGCTTCAAAGATACACCAAAGCTTTGCTAATTTCTTAAACACATAAAGCAATGCTTAATTAAACCCTAATTAATAATAGGTTTGAATAGCAACCTCTATTTTTCTTGCTTAGAAAAATCTTAGAAAATTACCATAGCACATTACTACCCTAAGTAGTCTATTAGGCAGATTTTCATGGTATTTGAATGAGTGGATTAGCCTACACAAAAATAACAAGCTATGGCATGATTATGAACATGAAAATACTTTGTACTGTGAAACGTGTCAAACAACAGAGTTAGTATTTTTCCTATGTTCTTCATAGCATACAACTACTGTACAAAAATGATCACCTAGCATGTTTTATACAAAGTTTGCTCTTTAGCTAAAATAACAAAAATCAGCCATTAAAGGCACTTGAACTACACCTCAAAATTTTTCTACAGAACTAAGCATGACACATATTTTTCCTAGAAAGTACATTACATAAGAAGATTAACAAACTTGGAATCATATTTTTCTGAAGCCTATAGATTTTTCTACACATTTTTCAAGTTATCAGCAATATACATGATTAAATAAAATTCTACAGCAAAGTATCTCAAAAATGACATGCAATAATTTTTCCAAGTAGATCTGATGATAAGTAACCTAGACAAATTTATTTCAACTAGATTTGGAGCAAATTTGAGTACCCAAACATTTTTCAAACCATTCCTATTTTCAAATAATAAAGAATAAATTGAAAACCATTTATCCTACGGCTACTGGGCCAGCCCGCTGGATTTCATCGGCCCACTGGCCACTTTTGGCCTGCGCGGCCCGAGCGCAAGGAAGGGGAGACGGCCCGGTAGGGCGTTGGCCCTCGGCCTGGCTCGGCCTAGGCTTGGCTGAGGCAGAGGCCACGTCGACGCTTGCGACGTCGCAGCGGCTGCGGCTCGGCCACGAGGCCGGCGACCATTCCTGGCCGTGACAGAGCGAGATAGCGGGCTGCATGTGGTTCGCGAGAAGATGGCGAAGGCAGGAGGGTAGCTAGGCAGGGTTGGAGAAGAGGAGGAAGGTGACTTCCATGGCGGCCGAGCACGGCGACGCCATGGCCGACGGTGGCGAGGCTTGAGACGGCTCTACCTAAGCTCAGTAGTCGGCGCAAACGTGAGCATGACTTGAAGGAGAGCAAGGTGGAGCTGTGGGCGCGTGATTGCTGGCCGAGGTGGAGGAGCTGCGGCGGATTTTGCCGGTGGGTGCGGTGGCGCGGTGAGAGGCAGAGCTAGGGGCGCTCGGCTCTGGCGGAAGAGGAGAGGCAGCGCGGGAATGAGCGAGCGAGTGCACCGGCTATGGTAGGAATAGGCGGGCGCGTGGGCGTGGGCACAGACCGGCTTCAACGTGCGGCGGCGTCGACGGTGCATGGCCGCCACGTGGCGGGCAAGCTCTGCCGCGGTCGGGCGCGTGGCGCGGCGCGTCAGCGGGCAGGCGCGCTCAGAGGCAGGCCAGCGTGGCGCTGGGCTAGGCTGGGCCGAGGCGAGGCGTGCAGTGCGGTGGGATGCTAGCTGGGCCGGCTTCAGCCATGGGCCAGAAGCGAGGCGGCGGCCCGCGAAGGAGAAAAAGCCCTTTTCCATTTGTATTTTCAAGGAATTTTTAAATGCCAACTTTCAAACATTATTTTGAGCAAGAAAATGACATCTTTTGAAAATGTACCAAAAATGAAAGTTGATTAGAATTTAATTCTATACAACTTTGCTTTTATGACCAAAGCCAAATTCTTTCTAGATTTTGAATTGTAAATTCAAAGTCCATGTTTAACTCAAAACCCTAATTTTCGGGAAATTACTTTGGAAGCAAAATTTTGAATTAATTTGAATACAAACCTTGCTCCAAAAATTGAACTAAATAATCCTAGATGATTTACAATAGTAGCCAAACATGTTTTACTAACCTAGCCAGCAAAATCAGGGCAAAACAATTCTAACAAAGGTATGCAACATTCAGATTTCACAACATGTTTCAAATGTTTCGAAGCAGTGTTTCAATTGTTATATACATGATTAGGCATGTATGATTAGGATGCTTGATGATGCATGATATGTATGATTTGCAGTGCCTAAATGCAGGCATAACACCGAGGTGTTACAACTACCGATCGCAAGGGGGTTAGAAAAGCGCTGAGGGTACCCTAGACCACTTTGAGAAGCTGCTCGAAGGGCCATGCCCGAACCATGCCTTGCCTATCAAGCACCTATACAAAGACTACGCCCTCATGAAGTGGTTCCTGTCCTAGTGGCTCCAATAAGGGGGAGCATAGGAAGGAGCCCAAGCCAGCGACAGACGACACCGAGGGGAAGGACGATGGCTTTTCTACACTGGATGGCTGCCTCATGATCTTCAAGGGATCGGTGGCCTATGACTCCAAGCGTCACCAGAAGCTTGCGCACCACGAGGTCTATACGATCGAGCCAGCCATGCCTTCCTTCCTCCAATGGTCAGAGTCCGCCATCACCTTTGATCGGACCGACCACCCAGAAAGCGTCCCACAACTAGGAAGATACCCGCTCATGGTTGACCCGATCGTCGACATGAAGCGGCTCACCAAGGTGCTAATGGATGGAGGCAGCGGCCTCAACACCATGTACTGCTGAAATGCTCGATGCCATGGGCATCGACCAATCGCTCATCCGGCCAATCAAGGCACCTTTCCATGACATTATGCCTAGAAAGTAGGCCGTGCCAGCTTGATTATAGGACTGGAGACCCTTGGCTTCGAGGTGGTTGGGTTCCATGGGACCTACCACGCCATCCTAGGATGTCCATTCTATGCGAAGTTCATAGTCCATCCCCAACTACACCTATCTAAAGTTGAAGATGCCAGGTCCGCGTAGGGTCATCATCGTTGGCACCTCCTTCTAGTGCACCTGCAAGTGCGAGGTCGAGTGCTACAAACACACAACGACAATTATTGCCTTCGAAGAGCTCACGGCCATCAGGGAGGTGATCGTAAAAGAAGCAACTGACCCCAAGCAGTCTACCAAGTCTTTCGAGCCCATGGAGGGTGCCAAGGAGGTCCTCATGGACCCTAGCAGCTCTAAGGGGAAAGTGTTATGCATCAGCACCATGCTTTCCTCCAAATAGGAAAGCGCGCTCGTCGACTTCCTCTACGCCAACAGAGACATCTTCTTGTGGAGACCCTCTGACATGCCAGGCATTCCTGAGAGAAGTCATCGAGCATGCCTTGAAGATCAGGCCAGGCTCCAAGCCAGTGAAGCAACGCCTGTGTTGCTTCGATGAGGAGAAGCGCATGGCCATCGGTGAGGAGATGGAGAAAGTTGATCCCCATTGTTGTAAGAAAAAAGAGTGGGAAATGGAGAATGTGTGTTGATTACATGGGTTTCAACAAAGCAGTGTCCAAAGGATCTATTTCCTTTGCCGCACATAGATCAAGTAGTCAACTCAACCTCAGGGTGTGAAACCCTTTGCTTCCTTGATGCGTACTCCAGATACCATCAAATCGCTGATGAAAGAGTTCGACTAGCTCGTGACGTCTTTCATCACCCTGTTCGGATCGTTCTACTACGTCACAATGCCATTTGGTCTGAAAAATGCTAGGGGCAACATATCGGTGTTGTACGCTCAAGTGTTCCGGGCGAACTATTGAGGCCTACGTAGACGACATCATCATCAAGTCCAAATGGGATGACAAGCTCGTAGCCGACCTAGAGCAGACCTTCATGAAACTCCGAGCAAACGGCATTGAACTCAACCCTGAGAAATGTGTTTATGGGGTCCCTGGGAGGTATGCTTCTAGGTTTTATCGTCTTTGAGTGTGGCATCGAAGCCAACCCAGAGAAGATCTCAGCCATCACAAGGATGGGTCCGATTCAAAACATAAATGGGGTACAGTGAGTTATAGGGTGCCTCATCATGCTCAGCCATTTTATCTCACGCTTCGATGAATGAGGTCTTCCCCTCTATCGGCTTCTGAAGAAAGCCAACCATTTCGAATGGATACCCGAGGCCTATGAGGCACATGACAAGGTCAAGCAACTCCTAATGAAGGCCCCAATCTTGGTCCCCCCGACTGACGGGGAACCACTATTGCTCTACATTGCAGCCACCATGCAAGTGCCCACCGCTGCCCAAGTGGTAGAGCGGGCAGAGGAGGGACACTCCCTCAAAGTACAGCATCCCATGTACTTCATTAGCGAGGTCTTGTCTGATTCCAAGACTCGCTACCCTCAAATCTAGAAACTCCTATACGCCATCCTTATCGCCAAGAGGAAGTTACGTCATTACTTCGAGTCACATCCCATGGGCGTGATGTCCTTCCCCCTTGACTGAGGTTATCCAAAACCGGGATGCCACAGGAAGGATTATGAAGTGGGCACTCGAGTTGATGGGTTAGGGTATTTCATATGCCCCTCGGACGTCCATCAAGTCCCAAGTCCTGGCTGACTTTGTCGTAGAATGGACCAAGATCCAAATGCCACCAGCGGCTATCAACCAGGAGTACTGGACAATGTACTTCGATGGGTCGCTGATGAAGAAGGGGGGACGACGTGGGGTTGGTCTTCGTTTCACCCCTCGGAGTGCACATGAAGTACTTGGTCCACATCCACTTCCCTGCCTCCAACAATGTGGTCGAATATGAGGAACTCATTAATGGCCTCTACATCGTTGTTGAGCTAAGCATCTGATGGCTAGACGTCTAGGGCAATCCCTAGCTGGTCATCGACCAAGTCATGAAGGAGTTAAGCTACCCCAACACCAAGATGGTTGCATATTGCTGAGAGGTCTACCAGCTGGAGGACAAGTTCAATGGTCTCAAGCTCAATCACATCCCGAGGTGGCTCAATGAAGCAGCTGACACGCTAGTAAAAATGGCATCTGGGCGAGAGCTGGTGCCAATGGGCATTTTCGCCAGCGACCAGTACAAGCCCTCGGTCCACTATGAGTAGCCAGAACAAACTAGTGATAGGCCACCAACCCCGGGCTTAGGGGCTGACCAACCCTTAGCTCCCCCTAACCTTGAGGTCATGGGGTTTGACACAGACCCAATGGCAGAGCCTGACCCTCTTGCTGACTGGAGGACACCTTACCTTGATTACCTCCTCCATGAGGTGCTACCGATGGACAAAATAGAGGCTCAATAGCTTGCGTGTCATGCCAAGTCCTTCATCATTATTAAGGGGGAGCTCTACAAGTGAAGCCACATCGGGATCCTACAATGCTGCATTCCCATCAAACAAGGGAAGCAGTTGCTGAGAGATATGCATGGTGGGGTCTGTGGGCACCATGCCACACCTAAGATCCTAGTCAGAAATGCATTCCGATAGGGCTTCTACTGGCCGCCTGTAGTAGCCGACACTAAACAGATTGTGTGTACCTATGAAGGGTGTCAATACTACGCTCGGTAGACCCACCTGCTAGCCCAAGCACTCCAAACGATCCCCATCATGTGGCTATTCATGGTCTGGGGGCTCGATATGGTCAGACCTCTCAAGAGAGCGCCTAGGGCTATACGCACTTGCTTGTCACCATAGACAAGTTTACAAAGTGGATAGAGGCTCGGCCGATCACCGTGATCAAGTCTGAGCAAGCCATGCTATTCTTCCTTGACATTGTCCATTGCTTTGGAGTCCAAAACTCCATTATCACGGACAATGGCACATAGTTCATCAGGAAAAAGTACCTATAATTCTACGATGAATACCACATCCACATCGATTGAGCCGCCGTGGTGCACCCCGACATGAACGGGTAGGTTGAGTGCATGAACAGCATGGTCCTACAAGGCCTCAAGCCTAGGATCTTCAATCAGTTGAACAAGTTTTGCGGATGATGGGTCGCAGTGCTCCCCACGGTGCACTAGAGCCTGAGGACAACCCCCAGCCGGGCGACTAGCTACACACCTTTCTTCATGGTCTATAGTTCCAAGGCGGTCCTCCCAACTGACCTTGACTATGGAGTGCCGAGGGTTAGGGCGTACAATGAGCAGGGAACCGAGGCATCCCTCGGGGATGCCATGGATTAGATTGATGAAGCATGCGACGTTGTCCTCCTCCGCTCAGCCAAGTACTAGCAAGCATTGCGCCGGTACCATAGCCATCGGGTGTAGGGTCTGAGACAGAACCACCCAATTTATACAAGATCAAGTATGGCTATCCCCGTTTAACATGTTAACGCGCACATACTTTCACTTATATAAACCCGGTAGTCCGCCGAGTGTCATGAAGGACCTCAGTAAATCCACATCACAACCAAGATTGCACGATTAAGAAAATACACATCATATACATAGAGTTGTAGTGGAAATAAAGTTTACAATGAGTTCACAACAAATAATAATATAAGTTTGGGTTTCAAAACTGACTAGTGAAAACAACATAGCTTTCAACTGATTACAATAATATAAGTTCCAAATACATTGCTAGCATACGTGACATCCTCTGACAAAAGCATATAGATAAGATCACTATATAGAGTCGCCGAGCCCACCAGCGGTTAGCCACCACCTTCAGCAGACCGAGAACTTCACCTACAACATGGTGGGATAAACCCTGAGTACTCGAATGTAATCAGCTAGACTTACCTGTCATAAACCAAAAATAAAGTGACAACAAGTAGTATGCAAGGCTTTATCAGTGGAGTTAGCTTGAGAACATTTTGCATAAAAGCTTAAGTAACATAAATTGGAGATTAATATCTTTAGCTTCAAATTGAATACCTATTCAATTAAGCATCTCTAGATTAGCACCTGTACTAGAGCATTCATGTGATTAAGCTAACAAGCATTAGTAACCATATCTGAAGTATTAATTTGAGCATCATCATAACCATTAAGTTCCATCAATTAATGCTACATTGCTATTGCTCAGTCAAGTTCTCACTATCCAGGAGAGACGGTGACTCAAATCGATTCCAACCAGCTGGGGAGTTATTCCTAACACCAACACATACTTCCCCCATTGGGGTCGCCTCGGGTCACCTTTGGTACAACTCAGGTATAGGCGCGGGTCCAATTAGAGCCGCACTCTTAGGGATACTACCAATCTGCTAGGAAGTTCAGGCCCGGCCTGTGCTTAGACTCTCGCCACTGGCTCCCCGCACATCCTTACTTCCTCTAGTGTGTGCACTTTCACTTACAGGGTCCTGACCTGAGTTGAGCTACCTGGCTTCGAGGTCAGAATAGCTTATCTGGCCAACTAAGTGCTAGGCATGAGTTCAACATGAACTGAGGACTTACAACAAATTGGTCCTTAATCGACACAGATGGGGATAAATAGGCACCAATACCTCCATGCCTTGTTGCTTCTCTACCACAATCCCACCCGGTCTCCTTTTATTCATCAACACATGGATATTTCCAAGATAGAAATTATAGCCAACCATGACTAGATATCTACCTATATCTTGCAGGTGACATGAAATCACCCAACTTCTACTAGACTAAGCATGGCTAAGCATATATTTGATCCTAGACCTACAAAGGATTCAAGATATATTTGTCTGGACAAGGAAAGTATATGCAACAAGTGGTTCTAATCAACCCCTAGTACTTAATGCATCAACATAAATGGACTCAAGTTGATATTTAGAAAACATAGGAGGCTTAGAATGCTCTGGGGCTTGCATGGGATCCGACACAAGTTAGTTCAGTTAGCTCGCACTGTCTTGGTGACATCTCCGGTCCTAGCACTTGATTAGTCCTTCCATCTTTGGGATAGGTCCACCATACACCATCTTTGGGTTAGGCTCCAACATCATGTCCATCACATGGTTCATCTAGTGCACCTAGATGAGATACAAGATGCTAGTGCATGAATATAATAAGAAATGCATCACATAATAGTGTTCAAGACAAGCACAAGATTCTGCAAGAAATAGGCACCTAGAGTTATTTAACTAAACATCACACGACCTATTATAGAGGGATAGCAAGCATATTAGGCATGTCACACAAGTGAACTTATGTTCAGATATTACACACATGCATCAATCAAGAACTAACCAAACATGTTTAGCCAAAACAAGAGCAAGCTAAAGCAATCACCTAGCACATGTACAGAAATCTAGATAGTAGCACAACAGTCACTTGTTTCAACTATAACTAGAGTTACAAACATTTAATAAAGGTGATCTTGGACTTTCTAGAAAGCTAATGAAATTATTTACAACTCTTTTATTTACACTCAGAGCTGATTCTAAAGCTAACCAAGCCAAAATATACCAAGGAGCAGGTCTACACAAACAATGGACAGAAAAACTGATATGAATTTCAGAGATGCATAACTCGAATTCTAATCATACAACAAGCATGATTCTAAACTTTATGGAAAGATTATTAAGTTACCTATAACTTTATTATTATCATCTTAAGATGATTCTATAGCTAACAAGGTTAAACAATACCAAGAAGGCATCTCTACCCAGATTTGGACAGAAATCTGCCGTTCCACTTTGAACAGCTAGTTATAACTTGAGTTCTAGACCACAAAAAAGGGTGTGCTCTAACATTTTGGAAAGCTTAAGAAAAATAAATACAACTTCTTTAGTATAATCAATAGGTGATTCAAAGATTAGCTAAGTCAAACAACACAACCTTTCAGATCTGAACAGAGCATATGCAGAAGCTGACCGCAAACTTGTAAAATCTATAACTCCTAAACTATTAGGCCTCAAATCATGAAATTTTATTACAAGCAAGATAAGGAGATTATCTACAACTGTTGTACTCACCACAATTACAGAAAACATCATTTGCATTACGAAATTATCACCACCACAGAAACTGTACATGCAGCCATAACAGCAGAGATACAACTATATGCATTTATCATTTATGTTGTTAACAACTAACATTTTGTTGCAATATATGAAGCTCCATGCAACTCCTAATCATGACCAAGCAATCATATTACTTAGCACCAATTATTAGAAGTATTACATGGCATAAACACATGCATCTATTAACAATCTTTCATCCTCTGCTTATATAATGCAACATATATATTATTTTTAGGTGATATCTTAAACATAGAATTGACAGCTGGAATTTTTACTGGTAATAGGTGATATCTAAACATGGCTACTGTAGAAATATTACATACTCAGGTTTTATAATTTGATCACTATGGAAAAGATAAATTGCTATTGCAACAAAACATATAAGAGCAAGATAAATCTAAAACTCAACATTTTCTGTAAACATATAGCCATATTATGTATCAACATGATATAGCAACATCATAAAAATATTGTGGAACCACATTTTACATTTTTACATACTTATATTATTTATAAACCATTTAATTAGCATTAAAAAAGTTAAATCAATTACTCAGTCATATTGCATCCAATGAATATGAAATTTTACCACAGCACATATGTGACATCAGAAGCCTACCATAAACATTTCACAGCAATTGGAGCTCCACAACTTTAAATATGAGAATAACAAGCAAATAAGCTAAAATTGCCTATTTAACAAGACTAAATCAAAACATTATAAAAACAATACACAACTAGCATGTTTAATATTTTTATTAGCTAGAGCATTTCATCACAAGACTAACACAACTAGAATTACCATTTTTGGACTTCTGTAACTCAAGATATGCATCTGTCCAACTTAAAAGCATTTTGAAAAGCACTTTACAAGAATAAATAAAACATCAGAAACTTTCTACTAACACATATCATATTATAACTCTATTGTGTAGACCTACTCTCAAGGATTCCAAAAAGTCTTCATTTGCTATTTTACAATTTTTCTATGATTTATTATGATTTTCCAAAGTTTTAGCCATAAAAGAAATACAAATTTGCACCGAGGACCCCAAACTTTCAGGAAAACATATTCCAGCAAAATGGTCCTTCTAGGAACTATTCACATAAGTCACGACTTCTGTAGAAAACCCCTTCCATTTCTTTGAATTATTACATGAGGTCCCTCCTCTTCTTCCCGTCGGCAATAGAGCAGGCAAGGGACGGCTTGGGGCCGGCCGGAGGAGGACCAGTGGTGGCGGAGAAGGGCCGTCCGGGCTATGTGGATGCGAGGCATGCCTGCATGCACTTGCAGCATGGCCCAAGGTGGCCCGTGGCCTGCTAGCCACGGAAGCAGGCGGCAGCAGCGGCTGCTGCCTCCGGTGGCCTGGCTAGCCAGGGATAGAGGAAGGCTCAACATGTGCTAGAGTACCAGGGGCCTGTGCACACCTACAGGTGGCTGAGGACGGCTGGGAGGTGGCTCACAAAGGCTAGGCCACATGCACCAGCGGTGGCAACAGGAGCAGCTTCGATGGCTGGGATGCTCTAGCGGTCTCCCTGTCGACCAAGGAGCGCTGGTGAGAGAGGAGGAGGTAGAGGCAGTGGTGCATGCAGCTAGGGTGAAGAAGGCCTAGAGGACGAGTGAGGGGCGATAGCCACAGAGATTGGCTTGCCGACAATGGCGGACGGCCCTACGCATCCTGTCGAAGGTGATGGAGAGCGAGGCAAGGCAAATAGATAGGCAGAGGGAGCGAGTGAGGGAGGGGAGGAGCTTGGCATCCACATTAGGGAGGCCCAGAGGACGAGTGAGGGGCGGTTAAATAAACCCAAAATTGCTGACCAAAATAGAGTCAAACTTAGTCCAACCTTTTATGTGCTCTTCTCCGAAACATATAGCCCAACTTTTATTTTTGTCACAACTTGAGGTGTTTTGAAATTTTAGAGAACACGAAATGCCAATGTTAATGACGATAAATTTTGAACTTAGAATTATTTAAAGCCCAGAAATAGCAGCTGATTCAATCTTGAGTCCTCTGTTTGAGCCACTTAGGAGTTGAAATCATGGCTTGGTCCAAAAACAAAGTTTGTTGTACTCGACTCAAACTTCAACTTTTATTTAAGGTCAAACTTCATAACTTGTTTCGACACTATTATTAGACCTTGGTCAAAGCATCATCCGGATAAAGCCCAAATTAGAGTTTTAGACCGATTGAGGCATTTTCTTGGCATTTTCTCAACACGAACTGTTCATGACTTTTGTTGTATAGTTCAATTAGAGTAATTTGGGCAAGGTATAAAGGTTTGGTAGACATCCCATGTTCCCATTCACCGGATGAAGCAGTTCAAGAAAGATTATAACTTATCATTTCATGTGACTTCTTGGCTCCAAACTTCACGAAACTGATCCAATAGTCAATGTAGATGGAAATAGATGTGTGGTACATGAAATGGGGCACCTTCCACATTACTCAAGCCTACATTTGAAAAGGGTCAACATGTATGCAAGGTGTATTGTCCAAGTTCAAGTTGGGACTCAATTTCATAGATTGACCTCAACACCTTTATCATCACTTCCAAGATTATGAACTAGAGATCATGATCATTGCTTGACCTATCCTACTTAAATCCAAATTCGCTGCTTAACTCATGACTAACACCTGAGGGTGTTATAGCCCTCCCTCCTTATGAGAATCTCGCCCTGAGATTCAGTGTGAAAGACTTCTAAGGGAAGGGAAGCATGTCATCCAATTTTTGACGTTTGCGATAGCATTAGGTTACATAGCTTCGAGCATTAGAGAGGCTAATTTGGTCAAGGCACCCTTTGAAACTTGTTCTTCATAGGAATTTTGTCTAAAGAATTTCCTTCATTGACTTCTATGAAGCATTATTACTTAGGGAGGAATCCAAGATAGCATAGTACTTCGTTCTTGGGATACAGAAAGTGTTATGGATCATAAACTAACTACTTATACTTATCTATTTCTCTAGTAAAGATAGCATGAACAACTTTCCATAAGGGATGAGATCATAGATGGGGTAAACATCTTCTGAGGCGGTGAAAACCGACTAAGCCAATAGGCCATGCCTATGCCGGTCATGACTATCCAATCACTCAAATGCCAACTGATGGAAAACTACATAATGTTCTATCTGTGTAGTTCTATTTCTCTAATGATAACACTGTATCATCTGAGTCTATTGAGTGAGTGGTGAATGTGATAGCTGACTCTATTGGCTCAGTGTTTTTGATGATCATTATTTAAGGGGATCCTCGTATCCAAGCGGCAATAGTTATCTGGGTTGAATCTGATGCAACTTCTTGGGTAAAAATATGCAACAAGTACCAAAGGATGAACCAATGTTAAAGATTGCTACTGAATAGGAGAATAGTGATGCTTGGAGGACAGTAGTGGTCGAAGATTCCATCACAAAATTCGAAAAGTAGTCCTCTACCGAAGTAGCTTGAGTACAACTTTTCTTTCATGGTACAATTACAATCCAACAAAGCTTACTCAATTGAACTATTTTTGACATTGAAACTTCCTTTCTAGTATCAATCATCAACTTAAAATCATAATATGAAATATGTTCTTTGACACCTTTCAAGTTGTTTTCGACCCGCAATGGCACAAGTTGACTGGTATAACACCTTGACTACTCAATATTGTTGATGCTTTACTCAACTGGTCCTCAAATCAACTTAATAAATAGGAGTACCCTAAGCGAGGAATGAGCTCGCCAAGTTTTAGGACAATCCAACCATGTTTGAGCCTCTAATCACCTGGCTTAAACATAACTAGTTTACTGCCATGAAATCTAGACAGATTTCCCACTCTTCTCTTTTCTTTGCATCACACATTGTGGAGTGTGTTCTGCACTCTCTAACTCTTCATACAAAAGCAACAGTAGCTCTCTCACTGAGGATGGAGGCTAGGGTTTTTCCTTACATGCCTCTTAGGAAACAACCTCAACCGTTGATTTAGACACCAACTCAACGATACACAAGCACTAGACTTGTGGGCTGTTTTTGTAGGGCACAAGGCATACTCCATGTGGAGGGATAGTCCTACAAAGATAAGGAACCATTTCTGACTACCCCCTGGTTCTTCATCCAAAAGAGTTCTGAACAAATCCTTTTTGTGGCACCTAGATGCATAATGATGCTGACCGAAACTAGGGACTTGCTTTCTCTAGTTCTTTACTTAGTTGATATAGCATTTTACATTATTTGTGGGATTGTCCAAGATGGAATTGACTTGAAAACATAGGGCTTGGAGAAGGAAGCAGTACTGGCATCGCTGACCAGCTTTGTTGTTTTTTGCTTAACATTGTTCTGTGAGACCTATCCTTCGTAGTTACCAAAGAGTCATTACCTAGCTAGAGATTAACCTTCCTACTGGTAACTAATTAGTTGTCTCTGAACATTTAAAAAGCTCCAAAACCTCCTTTTTTATGGCAACAATTGTAGTGGATATGCGCAAACAAACAGTCACCATGGAAGTCAGCCGAGAAGGGGTCACACCAAAGAAGGTCAGGTTTTTGACCTCATGATCATCTTCACATAAAGATCAAGATTTGGACATAAGCTCATAAGCACCAGGTGACCTATTACAGAACATAATATCCTAGTCAATTTATCATCCGACTAATAACTTGTCCAACTTTAAGTATTGTGTACCTTTCTGATCAAACGGGGATGACAC